>NW_012029283.1:0-3441 GCF_000956235.1 Wasmannia auropunctata | reverse complement strand
GTGTGCTCTTCCGATCTTTTTGAAAATTTTTGAAAATAATTATTTTTGAAAAATTCTATTAACGTTAAAGAATAGAAGTAAATTTACTGTAAAACTTTTGTATAAAACATTTTTTGATATCTTGAATAGTTTTCGAGATATAACGAAAAAAGAAAATTAATTTTTATATAAGGGGTGGTTTCAGCCCTTTAAACCGTTTTTGGGCCGCTACTGCTAATTTCTAAATTCATCTATTTAGGCAACCTACATGTATAAAAAGTTTCGTTAAGATCAGAATTTGACACTTCGCGAGGTTCCCTTGTCAGTTCTATTATCCGCTCTATTAATTATTATAGAATATAATGACGAGTCGCCCCTTGTTTACATTTATCATAAGTTGCCAATGGCCAATGTCTCTAATGTTATTTCTGGGCTTTTCAGTGCGCGTAGGCGTAGCAGCAGCTCATGTATCTCCACGGTGTGGCACTCTAACCTTGCAGCTATTTGACAGGTAACACTATTAAATTCTAATATTCACTCTGTTGAATATTGATTCTGAATCACGCTAACGAGTCATTTCTCATTCAGTGCCTCTAATATTATTTTATTTCCAGGCGCACTAACAACATTTGTATCCCCGCAACGTGACACTATCCTTACGACTGTTTTCAAGTAACTCTGTCTATTTATTACCTACTCTATTAAGATTTCCTTAGGTTATATTATCTGTCACCTCTTGATAATGTTTAATATTTCTAATCTTATTTATATTATTTCCAGGCTGTACTGCACTTGCAGACGCAGCAACAGCACGCCTGCCCCGGAGTATGGGCTACTTCCTCGCGTTGTATAACAGGTGACACTAATCTTGTTACCCACTCTATTGGAACCCTATTAAGTTGTGCCAACGATGCCCCAGTACTTCCACTTATTATAAGTAATATTAATTAGTGCTTCTAATCCCTTCCAGGCTACACGGCGCGTACAGGCGGCGTGACAGGAAGCGTATCCCCGCAGCGCGACACTGTATCTTCACAGCAAATCAGCCGGAAACGCCGATTACCACTCATTCCAATAAGACTTTCTCGAATCGTACCCACAAGTCGCACTCAAATCCAGCTTATAATAAGTTAATAATATTTACTACCTCAATGTTACACTCCTTATTTCCAATAATCTTAAGTGATGTTAACTAATGTTTCTAATCATTTCCAGGCCACACATCGCACAACGGTACAGCGACCGCATATGCACCCCCGCAATGCGATAGAGATTTAGTCCTCTAGTCCCACGAGTGAGAAACGCACCCTATACATTACTTATATGTTCCGCGTTGGATATCTTTTTACTGTTACCTGTCCTTGATCTACGCTACGTACACAGGTGCAGCTGCACCATATGCACAGTCGCTACTATTATTTGTATTCAGGTATGAATAAATAAGCATCCTAAGTTTAAATAATTTATCATTGTCTAGTTAATCTCTTTCCTATATGTCATACCGTGCAGCGATATATTGTCTCCGCAGGCAATATTCTCCTATATAGATTACGGCTCAGAATCTCCAGCAACTAAGTGTCGCAATCTCCACTCCGTATGCAACGCTACCTAATGTCCAGCCACTACAGTGATACAAAGGCCAGGCAGCATATATCTCCCTCAATCGTGCCTCAGATGCCTAAGTATCACAAGTATTCTTCCTCTGTATATAGGATCTCAGGTCGTTAAGAACGCGCTTCACGTATTCTTATTGCTATAATGCAGGCCTTATTGGCATTTGTACATGAATGAGAGCAGCGAGGTTGACATCACGCATGCAACATTCAACATGAAATATCCAACAGCAGTCATCCATCCGCCGTTCCGCCAGCATCCAGGCCTCTGCTCAGAGCACCATAACCCCACCTGTCACCTAAAGGCACTCGTAGGGCGGAGAGGTTTTCTCGGGGTGCAGCCCCGTTCATATAAGTTATCGAACACGTGATCCACTACCGAAGAGCAGAAGCGTAAAGCAATTTCCACCGCTCAGTCTATAAATCGCTTTGTAAAGCATCCGTCATTCAGGCATAGTTTAGCGTTACCGATAAAAATTTGTATACTCCGCACTGACATGAGATCCTTATCGTTTCCCTCGCGAACTCATCCGATTGTATATATACGTATGCTACCCGTTCTTTCTTTTCCGCGGAATCTATACACGCGACACGACAAACGTCCAGTAGAAATCTTGCGAGAGTGCACGGCACAATGGACAAGCACAATTTATGTAGGCACGTGTATGCCCCGCCACACTCCGCTCCGACACCTCCGTTCCTCAGCTGTCAGGCTCCACTCGTCGCATGTCCCCCGCACGTCCGTTCCTCGACGGCACGGGCGGGCGCGGCTCCGTATGTCAGTGTACGAATGCAGGCTCCTGGTGCAATAGCCGCATTTACCGTACAAACGTGCATAGAGCAACTATATATGTGTTTCAGCTAACATCACGCATTGCCAGGGCCTACTTTACAGTTATTCTCGTACACCGTTATCAAGGATTTCCAAAGGCAATAACCGCGTCAGAACTCAATCGCGCACCCGCACGTGCGTCCAACGCGCGGGTGCCTCTTTCACTCCCGCGCAAATACAATGTGCACCTCAAAGAATATGTCAGAATTAATGTACACGAGTATAGCTCCGTCTAGAATATCCCTGCACAAGTCACTCTATATGTCATTTAAGACAGCGATATAAGAGCGTGACCCAGTCAACACGCATGTCTAAACGACATCCGAAAGACGTCTTTCGAAAGATGTCTTTTCGGACTTTACAAAAAGATGTCTTTAAGACAACTTTTAGTATAGTCTGAAAAGACATCTTTCATATGACGTCTTTGGGACGTCTTTTTAAAGACGACTTTAGGACTTTACCAAAAAGACGTCTTTAAGACAACTTTTAGCAAAGTCTGAAAAGATATCTCATGAGACGTGTTTCATAAGACGTCTTTTTTAAGACATTTTTCAGAACAAGAATAAGACATCAGTTTTGAAAATATAAAATAATTCGTGATCGGGTCAGCAATGTGATATATTTTGAAATTGGAAATAAATGGAATCTGTATTGCGGATAAAGCTTTACGGTAGACAACTACGCGTAGTGCAATCAGTGCACGCGTGTTCCGTGATCATCCGTGATTTGCCGTACGTCCTCGTAGCTCCGATCGGTGTCTGATGATGGAAAGGCGATTGACATTTTAATCCAAGGTAATTACTACTGAATGCATATATCCTAGTATTCAAGACAATTATTATTAATATTCTTTCTTAATTCATAGCATTATAATGTCATAATTTATGACTTAACCTCAAATTTGTAAATCATATTATTTTCAAATATTTTTTGTTATTGGTTAATTAATTTTACAAGATATTATTTACAACTACATTGCATCTGTCTCTTATACACATCTCTGAGCGGGCTGGCAAG
>NW_012029282.1:0-1113 GCF_000956235.1 Wasmannia auropunctata | reverse complement strand
GCCTTGTCGACTCAGTTGTATGCTATACGAAGTTATTACGTCCGCCTTTACCTCCGACGCCGAAAATTCTCCGCTATCGAGGCGAACGGACGACGGCGGTGCACGGGGGTACTTGAGTGGCCGAACAGACGTGCGGGCACGCGAATCGACGTAATATTAAGGGCGCTAGCGGGAAGCGTCGATCGGCCAGGTTTACCTCCGGACCCGACAGAGCCGAAAATTTTTTTAAGTCCCGCGCGGCGTGTTGCTTTCGCCGCGTTTACCTCCGGCGACGAAAATTATCCGCTATCGTGGCGAACGGACGACGGGGGTGCACGGGGGCACTCGCGTGGCCGAAAAGACGTGCGGGCACGCGAATCGACGTAATATTAAGGGCGCCAGCGGGGAAGCGAAGCGTCGATCGGCCAGGTTTACCTCCGGACCCGACCCGAAAATTTTCTAAGTCCCGCGCGGCGTGTTGCTTTCGCGCGGCGTGTTGCTTTCGCCGCGTTTACCTCCGGCGCCAAAAATTCTCCGCTATCGAGGCGTACGGACGACGGGGGTGCACGGGGGCACTCTGGCGGCCAAATAGACGTGCGGGCAAGCGAATCGACGTACTATTAAGGACGCTATCGGGGAAGCGTCGATCGGCCATGTTTACCTCCGGACCCCACAGAGCCAAAAATCTTCTAAGTCACGCGCGGCGTGTTGCTATCGCGCGGCGTGTTTCTTTCGCCGCGTTTACCTCCGGCGCCAAAAATTCTCCGCTATCGAGGCGAACGGACGACGGGGGTGCACGGGGGCACTCGGGTGGCCAAATAGACGTGCGGGCACGCGAATCGAAGTAATATTAAGGGCGCTAGCGGGGAAGCGTCGATCGGCCTGGTTTACCTCCGGACCCGACCCGAAAATTTTCTAAGTCCCGAGCGGCGTGTTGCTTTCGCGCGGAGTGTTGCTTTTGCCGCGTTTACCTCCGGCGCCGAAAATTACTCCGCTATCGTGGCGAACGGACGACGGGGGTGCACGGGGGCGACTCGCGTGGCCGAATAGACGTGCGGGCACGCGAATCGACGTAATATTAAGGGAGCTAGCGGGGAAGCGTCGATACTGAGTCGACAAGGCACACAGGGGATA
>NW_012029281.1:0-1491 GCF_000956235.1 Wasmannia auropunctata | reverse complement strand
TATCCCCTGTGTGCCTTGTCGACTCAGTTAAGGACGCTATCGGGGAAGCGTCGATCGGCCAGGTTTACCTCCGGACCCCACAGAGCCAAAAATTTTCTAAGTCACGCGCGGCGTGTTGCTTTCGCGCGGCGTGTTTCTTTCGCCGCGTTTACCTCCGGCGCCAAAAATTCTCCGCTATCGAGGCGAACGGACGACGGGGGTGCACGGGGGCACTCGGGTGGCCAAATAGACGTGCGGGCACGCGAATCGAAGTAATATTAAGGGCGCTAGCGGGGAAGCGTCGATCGGCCAGGTTTACCTCCGGACCCGACCCGAAAATTTTCTAAGTCCCGCGCGGCGTGTTGCTTTCGCGCGGAGTGTTGCTTTCGCCGCGTTTACCTCCGGCGCCGAAAAACTGAGTCGACAAGGCACACAGGGGATAGGGTGCACGGGGCGACTCGGGTGGCCAAATAGACGTGCGGGCAAGCGAATCGACGTAATATTAAGGACGCTATCGGGGAAGCGTCGATCGGCCAGGTTTACCTCCGGACCCCGACCAGAGCCAAAAATTTTCTAAGTACACGCGCGGCGTGTTGCTTTCGTCGCGGGCGTGTTTCTTTACGCCGCGTTTACCTCCGGCGCCAAAAATTCTCCGCTATCGAGGCGAACGGACGACGGAGGTGCACGGGGGCACTCGGGTGGCCAAATAAACGTGCGGGCACGCGAATCGAAGTAATATTAAGGGCGCTTGCGGGGAAGCGTCGATCGGCCAGGTTTACCTCCGGACCCGACCAAGTAGCCGAAACTTTTTAGTCCCGCGCGGCGTGTTGCTTTCGCCGCGTTTACCTCCGGTCGCCGAAATTTATCCGCTATCGTAGGCGAACGGACGACGGGGGGTGCGACGGGGGCACTCGCGTGGCCGAAAAGCGTGCGGGCACGCGAATCGACGTAATATTAAGGGCGCTAGCGGGGAAGCGTCGATCGGCCAGGTTTACCTCCGGACCCGACCCGAAAATTTTCTAAGTCCCGCGCGGCGTGTTGCTTTCGCGCGGCGTGTTGCTTTCGCCGCCTTTACCACCGACGCCGAAAATTCTCCGCTATCGAGGCGAACGGACGATGGTGGTGCACGGGGGCACTTGAGTGGCCGAACAGACGTGCGGGCACGCGAATCGACGTAATATTAAGGGCGCTAGCGGGGAAGCGTCGATCGGCCTGGTTTACCTCCGGACCCGACCCGAAAATTTTCTAAGTCCCGCGCGGTGTGTTGCTTTCGCGCGGCGTGTTGCTTTCGCGCGGAGTGTTGCTTTCGCCGCGTTTACCTCCGGCGCCGAAAATTCTCCGCTATCGAGGCGAACGGTCGACGGGGGTGCACGGAGGCACTTGAGTGGCCGAACAGACGTGCGGGCACGCGAATCGACGTAATATTAAGGGCGCTAGCGGGGAAGCGTCGATCGGCCAGGTTTACCTCCGGACCCGACCCGAAAACTGAGTCGACAAGGCACACAGGGGATA
>NW_012029280.1:0-4866 GCF_000956235.1 Wasmannia auropunctata | reverse complement strand
TTTGCTCGATTTCTACAGCCATCAGACTGTATTTCATAGATTCTGCTACCAATTTGATCATCAGATTATGTCAGTTGAGTTTGCTTGATTTATGCTGCCAATCTGCTGGCATAACATCTCAGCAGGCTTTGTCATACTTCTGATGGCAGTTTAGTGTTAGATCTATAGAAGATGTATGAAATCTTTGCTTTTCTGGCATCAGAAATTTATAATATACTATGCTTATACGTATAATCTGTCTATTTAGAATTAGTTGTTGGAGGGGGGGGTCTTGCTTATTTATGCAAATTAATCGAAATACAGTTACACATAGCTCATATATATGTATTGTACAATAGCACACATACAATAAAATAATTTTATTGCATGTGGACAACAAAATTTATTGGTATGTTCTACCTGAATTATATTTACCCGGGAAAAAATTTTTCATATAAGAATATATATAAAATATATAATTATATATAATTATATGCAAAATATATCCATATATATCCATATACGTTCTTTCCTTTGTAAAATTATTCTTTAATACAAAAAAATGATAATAATAAGAAGGAATCATAAAAATAATTAAAAGGATAATTTTTACATTGTTTTTTTTTTACAAAAAATTAAGTTTGAAGAAATGAGAAAAATTGCTTATATATAATCATATACAAATGATTAAAAATATACATATACATATATGTACTTATATGAAATATTTTTTCCCTGGTATATTTAAAAATATCTCCTTTCTTTTATACAACATAATTATATTGATTTTATAATTTTAGCTAAAATGACAGAAATAAATACCTTGAAATGGATCGACTACCTAGTTGTAGTGGTGATGCTGTCCATAAGTACAGGAATTGGTATTTATTATAGATTTAGTGGAGGACGTCAAAAAACTGTGCAGGTGATGTTCATCATTATTCTCGTGTTAAAAATCGTTACTTAAAACAAGATTAATTTTTTAAAAATTTTGATATAATGAAATATAACGTGTTTTGTAGGAGTACTTTGTTGCAAATCAATCAATGAGTGTCGTACCCGTTGCTATTGCCATGGTAGCCTCCTTTACGTCTGCAATTGGACTGCTCGCTATATCAGCCGAAAATTATATGTACGGAACACAATATGTTGTAATAAATCTATCATTTCTTTTGAGCATTCCGATTGTTTGTTATGGATTCCTACCAGTATTTTACAATTTGCAGGCGATGAGCATATACGAGGTAAATCTAGCGAAATTTATTTTTGTTGCGGAATATTTTTAATAACAGATATATTCAAAGGGATATTAATTCTTTTAGTATTTAGAAAAGCGTTTCGGAGTAAGAGCTAGGATAATGATTAGCTTCGTTAATTGGATTCAACTGCTATTGTACTCAGGAATGATGCTTTATGCTCCTTCTTTAGCCTTGGAGGCAACTACAGGAATCTCCAAGATTGCTAGCATCATTATTATTGGTTTCATATGTGCCCTCTATTCCAGTATAGGCGGCATTAAAGCTGTTTTAACAACGGACGTATTTCAAATCTTACTTATATTCACCGCTATGTTCTTAGTTATTATCATAGCAGCAAATGATGTCGGAGGATTGGGGCAGATATGGGAAATCGCGAGGCAAGGACAACGGCTCCAGTTTGATAGGTACTTACTTCTCTATGTTAGTATAAGTTTGGCGATCGTGTACACATAAATATTAATTGACATTTTGTTTTTTTTTACAGCGTCGATTTAGATCCAACAGTAAAATATACTTGGTGGTCCATTACACTGAATGGTGTATGTACAAATTTAATACTTTTCGGAGTAAACCAAGTACAAATACAACGAATGTTTACTGTTAAGTATGTTCCATAATTCGAGTAGGTAATACTTATAAGATTAGAAATTATTAAATAGAGCAATTGCTTTATACATAGTATTTGAAATGATGATAATTACATAGTCAATAAATAATTTTAATTTTTTTTTCTGTTTGCTTTATTAAATAAACTTCTCTTTTCATATTATGTTTATCGATAAAATTACGTTTGAAGAAAATGAAAAAAATTGTATTAAATAAATTTTATTTTAGAAACATGCAGTCTTCGCAAAGAGCCATGTGGTTGTCTTGGCTCATTACGGCACTTATGATGATCACAATTTACTTCTCAGGATTGGCGATGTACAGCAGATACCACAATTGTGATCCACTTCTCAAGAAAAGAATTACGTCACCTGATATGCTTATGCCGTTGTATGTTATGGACACAATGTCCAATATATCTGGTTTACCAGGCCTCTTTGTGGCAGGTAATATTTTTAACGCAAATTGATCTTTTCCTAAGCTTAATATGTTTCATAAAAATTATATTATATCATTTATATCATATAAAAATAAAAATATCTGAAAGTATCTATATCTGAGATATGATTTTAGACGTATTTTTAAGATAATTTTAAAATGAAAATACGCAGTTAATGTGTTTGCAATTGTCATCTTGATTTTCTCTTTTATGCAAAAGTGTCCGTCCACAAAAAAACTTACACCGTAAGATATTGATCAATTACAATCAATTATTCTCCTTATATTCGACTATAATTGGTCTATTTCTTACTACTTAGGACTTAAAATCCTTATTGTAGACCGATACTAACAAAGATAGTTTTAAAATAAAAGGACGTAATGTTTAGGGGAGGACGGGGCTATTCGGAATCCTCGCTATATCTCGAATACTGCATTACCAAATGTAACCATAAATGTCAGGCTAAAAAGGCGCAAGCTATAGGTAAATCCAGTTTGACATTCAGTAATGCAGTATTCGAGATATAGCAAAGGTTTCCCGGGTTCTGAATAGCCCCATCCTCTTCTACTTAATATTAATCTTTGACTGCGTACTCGTATTTTTAGGTATTTTTAGTGCAAGCCTTAGCACGATTTCTTCGATTTTAAATTCTATGGCGGCTATAATGCTGGAGGATTTTCTAAAACCTATATATAGAAAATGCATCGGGCATGAATTTCCCCCTAAAAAATCGGCCTCCGTCGTTAAAGTGCTCGCTTTTATGTCTGGCATTTTTTCCATTATGCTGGCATTTTTAGCGCAATTTTTTGGCGGATTGTTTCAGGTAATGCTCATTATTATTTTTAAACGTAAAATCGATGGCGATAAAATTAATTTTTTTTAATCGTAGGCCTTTCACACTATTTTTGGAATAACTGGCGGTCCGTTGTTAGGCGTTTTCACGCTTGGCATGGGGACGCAATCGGCAACGGAAAGCGGTGTGATTGTCGGTGGTCTTACGGCGTTTTCATTTTTAGTCTGGATCGCCTTCGGTCAACCTCGCCCTGTATCGCCTAAACTGCCTACTACTATCGATGGCTGTGATAATATTGTTACAAACATAATAACGTTTGATTTACGGAACGTAACAAACTTTTCCAAGTAAGTGATTGATCGAATAATAACTGCACGAAAAGAACGATTTTTGAAAAAGTTTTGAAGAGTATGAAGTATAAAGATTAGATACAATCTGAAAATAATTATGTTGCATATTAAAATAATTACGAGTATTTAAGATGTTTGAGTTAGTTTTTAGACTTTTTAGCATGTATAAACACTTTAAACTCTGCATTATCATTGTTCTTAAGCGTGCACATAAATTTGAACATAATTATTTCCAACATAATTATTTCCAATTAGTAAGAAAATTGTCCGCTATGATAACAAGTTAATTGGTAGAGATGCTCAGATATTCATCAAATAGTCTACATTCGCATTAAATTTGTATTTTCTAAGAGAAAGCAGATTAATTGTCAAAAAAAAAATCAAGCAGAGTCTATTTCTTTGCAAACATTTAAATGGTACACATTATTAAAATATTATGATATTTATACATTAATAAAATATTTATATAGTTATAAAGCGCGCGTAGCAGATTCTAGTCCGTTTGGATTAATCTGGCATTATATTCTGTTATATTTTTGCTGGCATTTCAAAATAATCTGCTGACATTTTAATTAAAAAAATTAAAAATAAAAATAAAGTAACGTAATGTACATATAGTCTCAATTCAAAATTTAATCTTCGCCGATTTGGCTAAGCACTTTCAGAATTGTGTCTACTCTAATTTCTCTGTATTTCAGCTAACCATTCGTTCCATCTACGCAAGCGATTTTAACGAATTATCGTATCTTTTTTTCAGAAGCACTGGCGACAGTTCGTATTTTTATTTATATCGCATTTCGAACATGTGGTATTCTCCACTCGGATTCTTAATAACGTTCTTACTTGGACTGCTCGTCAGCAATTTGTCTCATTTATTCATTAAGAATCAAAATGATCAGTTAGATATTAATTTATTTTTTCCTGTGGTAGCACGGCGTATACATTCTAAGCGACGTAACAAAACAGCGATTGAAGAAAGTTTTTCGTTAGATAGACGGTATTCTCTTAGCAACGTAATCCACGGGATAGACGATGCCGCCGTTAAAATCCATACGAAACTCTAACAGTTTAATAATTTTAGATAGGTGTTAGGTATTTTATATTTACAGTCGAATGAAATTTACATTTGGGCCAAAATCGCTGAAAGCGTGAAATAAAGATATCCCTTAGTATGCAAATATATATATATATATATATATATATATATATATGTATATATAGCGTAATAGAAGTATTTTAAGGAAATCTATCTCTTAAGTTTTGTCTTTTGATAATATTTAGCAATGTAAGACTAGCGCAACTTTTTCTCAAATATACCTACCTTCTATCTTATCGCAAAAAAAATATGATCATTTTCCCGAAACACAAAAAATCGAGATTTTTTTTTTCATAGCGTAATTTGGTCAACCGTATAAATCCTAAGAATTCTTAAAAATTAAA
>NW_012029279.1:0-3750 GCF_000956235.1 Wasmannia auropunctata | reverse complement strand
ATAAGAGACAGGATTTCGACCGAACGACGATAGATGTATAAAAGAGTCAGAGTGATCGCGATGAGCGGTGCGAGCACGAAGATGCAAGCAGTTCCCAACAATTCCCACAATCTCCAACGCATAATTCCATTTAATATGACCAAGTTTGATTTTTCTGATTGCATCTTTTTTAAAAAAATGTTGATTAGCTCTTAATGCACCAATTTTAGTTTTCTTATTATTTCATTTATATCGAAATCCAGACTAAATCCTAAAGTATTTTATTTCTTAAACTGAATTTAATAAAATTTCACGCAGTAATTGAAATGATCGTCAATTAGATATCAAATAGGTAAATTATTTCTTAATTGCTAGATACGTATCTGAGAAAATATTTTTTGAAATATATCATTTGTTGCCGCAAATTTATATTTTCAAGCAATATGAGTATTCCCTGATAATTTGAGAACAATAATTTTAGATTGGAAACTTACCTTATTTGTTTTTTGGGAGACTTGGAACACATATATTGTACTACTATGCAAATACGTTATTTATATAAAAAAGCGACAAATCATTCGCCTATTTTTGCAATCAGATTGCAACTAAACTTCTTAATTGTCTTATTTTTTAACGACGCAATATTTGTCTCTGTCAGATATTATTGTATTTCTCTTTAACACGCATTCGTTTAATACAAACGATTCTTTTATATAGTTATATACCTTACTTTATTCAAGAATTTTATTTTGGTTTAGAAATAATAGTTTCCACATTATATTATTCGACACTATTATAGATGTACACGTTACATAACACGTAGTTTGACATACAAAAACTTTATTAATTTGACGCATAAATTAATATTTGGTATATTAAAACTATATGTAGCGCGCGCGTATCGTGAAAAACGAATAATGATTTTACAAATATCTCGCTTCCACAGTATTAATTCTACTGACGCAATAACATGAATTTTAACATTTATGCCTTTGTTTTCCCCACTACAAGCCGATATAGCGATGTTATCGTAGCATATTGCTGGATGCATAGAAGACGAAGTGATACTTGCCGTACGACGGATGTTGGCATTGTAGCCAATCAATTTTTTGTTATTTTACAAGAATAGAATAAAATCGCGGCGTTGCCGCGTTCTGCGTGTATCTAGCATAACTTTATGTAATCAAGTTAAACAGATAAACGCCTTTTTATGAGATAAACGATATTGCGCTTCTTGTAATACTGTCGCGGCACGTGCAGATTGAAATAAAGAAATCAACTAGACTTTCGGACTTTGGTCATTATGTCGGTATAATATTGTGGATGCGAGATAAAATCATTATTTCTTTTTGTGATACGCGCGCGCTACATAGTTTTAGTATATAGGGTCCGTAAAGTCAGTTATAACTCTTTTTATTTGGAATCGGCTTTATATACAAAGAAATGTTTTAAACAAAAATTGTTTGATTTCAAGGAAGATATAAAATGGTATCATTGGTTTGACCAAGAGTAGCGCTGTCAAGGTCAGAAAAAAGTCTATTCAAAATTTTTAACTTAAACCCTTCATTTTTTATTACATATTCTTGCAGCTTAACTCGAGAACTTTCCAAAACATAAAGATAAAATATTTTTTAATTAAGTAAATCTTGAATTATAAAAGCTTGAATTACAAAGCTTGAATGTCGCGGTATTATCAAAGGAATCGGAATACTGGCTAAAACTTTTTTGGATGCGTTGTTTAGGATCATGTCCTTGATAAAACATGAAGGTCATGACCATTGGAAATTGATTTCTTTTTTATAATTATTTTTAATATTTTTTTTAGAATTTATGATGTTCTCTGCGATGAATTTCTGTTGCAAAACATCAATTCACAATATATGTATAAACGTAAGAACATATGTTATTAATATTAATCAGATATTAAGCAAACACCCAAAAAAATAGCAACGCATTGCACGTAGTTTACATGTTAAAAAACACGTAGTTTGACACACGAAATATGCGAATGAAAACGTTGAGGGAGTTGCACACCCAGTGTCCCAGAATCGGGAAATACAGACAGTGCTCCAGCTGAGGGTTAAAAGAGATAAAATATTTCAGTCACTCATATTTCTTTTTTTGAAACACGCCGATATCTGAAATTACACAAAGGTTTCTTTTATGAATACAAATTTATTGAATATAGTGATGTGCGTATAAAAAAATATAGGAATTACATTAATGTAGCAATAACTAAAATTTAATTTGCATTAATACCTTTCTCCGCGAGTGTTTCTATCGGAAGATCTGATGTTTTCAATAGGCGCATAAGTATAACATGATTATAAGCAGTCTCTATTTCATGTACAGTATTTTTGAAAAGCTCTTTAAAAGATGTCTCATCTTTTACGATTGACTTATCAGCTATTAAAGAAAGTTGTAAATTGCCTCCGTAACTAAACAGGGTTAGGCCGAGAGCAATAGTGTTTCTGGAAACGAATTGTGATGCATCTATACATATATTGCTACATGGAAAGAACGATTTTGTTGAGAGGTTTAAAAATTTTGTTAAATACAGATCTGAAAATAATTTTTTGTTGAATCATCAAAATAATTTATTGGAATGTTAAAACTAATAAATATTGCTGTAAAATGTTTTGTTATTCTAGCAATCGTTTGGCCTTTCGCACAAAATTATTTTGATTATTAAATAAAAATTATTTTCAGATCTGGATTCAATAAAATTGTTCTTTCCGTGTACAATGCACAATAATTTTATTTATTCTAAAAAAAAGTATGATACAATACCTTGTTGGTATCCAGATGACAAAGTTGCTCAAAGAATTATTCAGAATACGAACTTTTTCTGGTCCGGACAAATTGCTAAACCCCATCGTGCCGTCACTTATTAAAAGACAAGCCTGCATAAACATTTTCGCCGGCAATAACGCGGCCAGATACTTCATGATCCAATAATTAAGCAAAATGTCTGAACGCTTTCTGAGCTCGTTATTTGCTCTTGCAATATCTTGAAGATGCTTAAAAAACTGAGAATCCCGATTTGGCTCGACGATTTTTTGCCCATTCGCATTGGGGATACAAATTCGCAAGAAAGCAATCGAAAAGTTGTTATCTAACGTTAAATTTTCGCCAGGTATTACCATTCTTACTGGGGAAAGAACTGTTAATGCATCAGGAGCTGTTTTCTTGATCTATGATAATATAATACCATAAGAAAAATTATAATAGAAAAACAAGTTTAGACGCAGATTGATGCAATATAAATGTGTAAAAAATCCCCATCTTCGCATTTTCTAAGTATTATTTAAACATATTTCTGAATGAAGTTCATTAGACTTATTTGTTGCTTGAAAGTTTTATACATACTTACGGTTAAATGATATTTGTGTACACTAGCGGAAAAAGCTGCCAATACGATATCTTCAAATTTGGAACCTGTATGTTTTCTTATCTCGCGAATTTTCATCAAAACATTCAATGATTTATCATTTGTCATGTTATCAAGCCAGTAAAACATTATCTTTTCACCCGTTAGTGGTGGACCATGCAGTGCGCTGTAAAAATATACACTTATTTATGATGCCTACTTGCATCATGACATTTATTATAACAAGACTTATTTATAACGATACTCCGTACACACTACTATAGCGGAAATTAAAGCATCACGTTTATTCATACAACTTCAATAGATAAATTCTAAAAAGAAACATTTTTGTCAAAGTTACACTCACCTAAGTGAGTGAACAAGTACAACATATTGTTTTC
>NW_012029278.1:0-1320 GCF_000956235.1 Wasmannia auropunctata | reverse complement strand
TGGCGTGTTGCTTTCGCCGCGTTTACCCTCCGGTGCCGAAAATTCTCCGCTATCGAGGCGAACGGACGACGGGGTGCGACGGGGCATTCGGGTGGCCGAATAGACGTGCGGGCACGCGAATCGACGTAATATTAAGGGCGCCAGCGAGGATGCGAAAGCGTCGATCGGCCAGGTTTACCTCCGGACCCGACCCGAAAATTTTCTAAGTCTCGCGCGGCGTGTTTCTTTCGCGCGGAGTGTTGCTTTCGCCGCGTTTACCTCCGGCGCCGAAAATTTTCCGCTATCGAGGCGAACGGACGACGGGGGTGCACGGGGGCACTCGGGTGGCCAAATAGACGTGCGGGCACGCGAATCGACGTAATATTAAGGGCGCTTGCGGGGAAGCGTCGATCGGCCAGGTTTACCTCCGGACCCGACAGAGCCAAAATTTTTTAAGTCCCGCGCGGCCGTGTTGCTTTCGCCGCGTTTACCTCCGGCGCCGAAATTCTCCGCTAGTCGAGGCGAACGGACGACGGGGTGCACGGGGGCATTCGGGTGGCCGAATAGACGTGCGGGCACGCGAATCGACGTAATATTAAGGGCGCCAGCGGGGATGCGAAGCGTCGATCGGCCAGGTTTACCTCCGGACCCGACAGAGCCAAAAATTTTTTTAAGTCCCGCGCGGCGTGTTGCTTTCGCCGCGTTTACCTCCGGCGCCGAAAATTCTCCCGCTACTCGGAGGCGAACGGTACGACGGGGGTGCACGGGGGCATTTCGGGTGGCCGAATAGACGTGCGGGCACGCGAATCGACGTAATATTAAGGGCGCCAGCGGGGATGCGAAGCGTCGATCGGCCAGGTTTACCTCCGGACCCGACCCGAAAATTTTCTAAGTCCCGCGCGGTGTATTGCTTTTGCGCGGCGTGTTGCTTTCGCCGCGTTTACCTCCGACGCCGAAAATTCTCCGCTATCGTGGCGAACGGACGACGGTGGTGCACGGGGGCACTTGAGTGGCCGAACAGACGTGCGGGCACGCGAATCGACGTAATATTAAGGGCGCTGGCGGGGAAGCGTCGATCGGCCTGGTTTACCTCCGGACCCGACCCGAAAATTTTCTAAGTCCCGCGCGGCGTGTTGCTTTCGCGCGGCGTTTGCTTTCGCCGCGTTTACCTCCGGCGCCAAAAATTTTCCGCTATCGAGGCGAACGGTCGACGGGGGTGCACGGGGGCACTCGGGTGGCCGAATAGACGTGCGGTCACGCGATTCGACGTAATATTAAGGGCGCCAGCGGGAAAGCGAAGCGTCGATCGGCCAACTGAGTCGACAAGGCACACAGGGGATA
>NW_012029277.1:0-1112 GCF_000956235.1 Wasmannia auropunctata | reverse complement strand
TCGGCGTGTTGCATTCGCGCGGCGTGTTGCTTTCGCCGCGTTTACCTCCAACGCCGAAAATTCTCCGCTATCGAGGCGAACCGGTCGTACGGGGTGCACGGGGCACTTGAATGGGCCGAACAGGACGTGCGGGCACGCGAATCGACGTAATATTGAGGGCGCCAGCGGGAAGTCGAAGCGTCGATCGGCCAGGTTTACATCCGGACCCGACCGAAATTTCTAAGTCCCGCGCGGCGTGTTGCTTTCGCGCGGAGTGTTGCTTTCGCCGCGTTTACCTCCGGCGCCGAAAATTCTCCGCTATCGTGGCGAACAGACGGCGGGGGTGCTACGGGGCACTCGGGTAGGTCCGAATAGACGTGCGGGCACGGAAATCGACGGTAATATTATTGGCGCCAGCGGGGAAGCGAAGCGTCGATCGGCCAGGTTTACCTCCGGACCCGACCCGAAAATTTTCTAAGTCCCGCGCGGCGTGTTGCTTTCGCGCGGTGTGTTGCTTTCGCCGCGTTTACCTCCGGCGCCGAAAATTCTCCGCTATCGTGGCGAACGGACGACGGGTGTGCACGGGGGCACTCGGGTGGCCGAATAGACGTGCGGGCACGGAAATCGACGTAATATTAAGGGCGCCAGCGGAGAAGCGAAGCGTCGATCGGCCAGGTTTACCTCCGGACCCGACCCGAAAATTTTCTAAGTCCCGCGCGGCGTGTTGCTTTCGCGCGGCGTTTGCTTTCGCCGCGGTTACCTCAGGCGCCAAAAATTTTCCGCTATCGAGGCGAACGGTCGACGGGGGTGCACGGGGGCACTCGGGTGTCCGAATAGACGTGCGGTCACGCGATACGACGTAATATTAAGGGCGCCAGCGGGGCAGCGAAGCGATGATCGGCCAGGTTTACCTCCGGACCCGACCCGAATATTTTCTAGGTTCCGCGCGGCGTGTTGCTTTCGCGCGGCGTGTTGCTTTCGCCGCGTTTACCTCCGGCGCCGAAAATTCTCCGCTATCGAGGCGAACGGACGACGGGGGTGCACGGGGGCACTCGGGTGGCCGAATAGACGTGCGGGCAACTGAGTCGACAAGGCACACATGTAACTGAGTCGACAAGGCACACAGGGGGATA
>NW_012029276.1:0-61453 GCF_000956235.1 Wasmannia auropunctata | reverse complement strand
GTACTATTTTCTTTATATCTGGCTTAACGGATTCTATCATCTCTTCTGTTGTTGACGATGTTATCACTTGAGATTGTTCTACAACCGGCATACTTAGCATACTTTGCTCGGCTATTTGTTTTGCTTCTTCTAAGCCTTTTACAATTTCTTTTATCTCTTTTTCCGTAGCGGTTATTTGGGTGACTTCGACACCTTCGGAAACGCGAAATGAAATTTCGGCTGTAGTACTTGGTATCTTTTTATCGGAAAGAAGTAAACGTTCGCTTTCATGAGTAATTGACACCATCTGTTGTATACCTTCAAATGGTATTTGTTCGGGTACTATTTTTTTTATATCTGGCTTAACGGATTCTATTATCTCTTCTGTTGTTGAAGACGTAACCACTTGAGATTGTTCTACAACCGGCATACTTAGCATGCTTTGCTCGGCTATTTGTTTTGCTTCTTCTAAGTCTTTTACAACTTCCTTTGTCTCTTTTTCCGTAGCGGTTATTTGGGTTACCTCAACGCCTTCAGAAACGCGAAATGAAACTTCGGCCGTAGTACTTGGTATCTTTTTATCGGGAAGAAGTAAACGTTCGCTTTCATGAGTAATTGACACCATCTGTTGTATACCTTCAAATGGTATTTGTTCGGGTATTATTTTCTTTATATCCGGCTGAACAGACTCAATCATATCCTCAGTTGTTGACGACGCAATCACTTGAGATTGTTCTGCAACGCCCATGCTCAGCATACTCTGCTCGACTGTTTGTTGATTTGTTTTTTCCAGGTTTCTTATTACTTCTTTTGCTTCTTTCTCCGTAGTAGTTACTTGAATAACTTCGACGCCTTCGGAAATGCGGAATGTAATATCGGCAATTGCGGTTGACGGCTTTTTATCAGGAACAAGCGAGTGTTCTCTTTCATGAAGAATTGATTCAATTTGTTGTATACTTTCAAATGGTATTTGCTCTGGTATTATTTTCATTATCCGAGGTTTGGTCAATTCTGTCATTTCCTCCGTTGTTAACGACGCAAGTATTTGCGATTTCTCAGCAACGTGCATGCCTAGCATAGTTTTTTCGGCTATTTGCTTAGTTGGTTTTTCTGGAGTGGGTAATTCTTTTTCCGATTCATTATAAGCCACTTCAAAGATCGATAATGGTAACAATTCTTCTAAATTTTGTTTACCTCTATATTCTTCGGGAACTTGTGATTTTGCAAGTTCTTCGACATTACTTACTGTCAAAACTTCTGACATTTCTGCGACTTCTATACTGGATAGTTTTGGCAAAGCTTTCTGTTGTTTTGGTATCTCTTGTGTCGGTAATTCTTGTTCTGTATCCGTAGAAATTACTTCAGACACAGTAATGCAACTCATTTGTTCAACATTTGGTTTTCCTTTTTGATCATCTTTTTTCTTCAATTCGGGTATTTGTTCAACACTTGCAGCAGTTATAATTTCGATTTTTTGAGCTATCTCTCTACCTAGTAAACATGGTGTGGCTGTTTTCTCATCCAATTTTTCTAAATTCGGCAATTGTGCTTCTGTCTCAGTAGATATTACTTGAGAAACTATAAGCGAAGAAAATTCATCTAGTTGTGGTTCACCTTTTTGTTTTGTCGGACTTTTAGGTTTCGAAAATTCTTCAGTATTTGTAATAGCGAGTACCTGAGAGGTCTCGGCAATTTTTCTACCAGAGATCATAGGTATCGCAATGAGTTTATTAGGTGTATCGGAACTCTCGAAAGTTTCTTCGGTTTCGTGAGATAATACTTGAGATATAGTCAAGGAAGATAATTCTTCTACTTGTACTTTGCCCTTATGCTTGTCGGGTAGTACTTGTTTTGAAAGTTCGTCTATGCTCATCAACGTTAAAATTTGATTAGTTTCGGCTACATCTCTAGCAGATAAATTAGTTTGCGCCATTTTTTCCGTAGGTATTTCTGGACTAGGCAGCAACGTTTCCGCTTCATTAGATACAGTTTGCGTTACACTTAAAGATAATAATTCCTCGATATTCGGTTTTCCCTTTTGTATTTCAGGTTTTTGCGGTTCAATAAATTTATCTAAACTTGATACAGTCGTTATTTCCGTAATTTCTGCTACATCTCTGCCATATAAACTTGTTTGCACTGTTCTCTTGTTCGGTATTTCGGGATTGTCAAGAACATCTTCAGTTTCTTGAAGTTCTACTTGTGAAATCGTTAAAGGCATAAGTTCTTCGAGACTGGATTTACCTTTCTGTTTCTCGGTTTCTTTTTTAGGAATGAGTTCTTCGGTATTAGTCATTGTTAAGACCAGTGTTGTTTCTGCAATATCTCTACCGAACAAATTTGGTTGTGCTGTTTTTTCTGCGGGAAGCTTAGTGCCAACTAATGTTTCTTCGGTCTCATTAGAAATTACTTCTGAAATAGTCAGTGGAATTAATTCATCGATTAATCGACTACCTTTCTGTTCCTTAGGTTCTCCTGTAGCAAGCTCATCGGTTTCAAATATTGTTGTTACTTGAATTGTTTCGGCGACTTCTCTACCTGAAATATTAAAATCAGCCTTGCAGTCTTTTGGAAGAACTTTACTAGCTAGTACATTTTCAACTTCATTGAAAACGATTTCGGAAACGGTCACGGATAACAATTCTTCAACTCCTGGTTTGCCTTTCTGTTCGTTTAATTTAGTAGGTTTTACAAAGTCTTCAGTCGTACTCGCTGTAACTATTTGAAGAATTTCCGCAGCTTCTCTGCCTGTTAAGTTTGATTGTGCCTGACGCTGTTTTGGTTTAACGGCTTCAGGTAAGACGTCTTCGATTTCGTTAGAAGCTATCTCAGTAATTACAACCGTTGTAAGACCTTCGAATTGTGGTTTGCCTTTCTGTCCCTCGAGTTGGAGTTTGCTTTCAAAAATGTCCTCCCTTTCGGCTGGTGTTGTTTCTGATCTCACTATTGTTTCCATTGTAGTCTGAATCATGCTTGCTTGAGTGGA
Organism: Wasmannia auropunctata; assembly: GCF_000956235.1. NCBI lineage: Eukaryota > Metazoa > Arthropoda > Insecta > Hymenoptera > Formicidae > Wasmannia > Wasmannia auropunctata. Next base: position 58,488 of record NW_012029276.1, on the reverse strand, counting down.
AAGTAATTTCTCTTCTCGAAGCTCTTGAGTACTTTGTACGCTTTCTACGAAAGAACTTTCGATAGTTTGGAATAAATCGATATTTGGCGTAGCTTTGACTTCAATTTGCTTTGAAACGATGTCCAATACTTGTTCTTTGTCCTCGATAATTGTTTCTGAAACCTGTAATGGTTTTATTTCCGTTATATCAATATTTGCTTTTTGTGTCGCAGGTTTAAAAAGACCATCGAAAGTCTTCTCGCTTTCTTCGACAATGTTTTCGTTAACAATAATACTTTCAAATGTATCTTGGGCCGGTGTGGCATTCTGAGGTGTTGAAACATAATCAGAAAATCGTTCAGGTACATCGACTCGTGATTCCACCATTGTAGTCTCTATTGTATCGTGTTCGGTAACAATAGTATGAACAGCTGTCCGTGACGTTTCATGTCTTTTCTCTTCCAATGATGCTTCAACATCACCAGATGTTATTTCCGTGATAAATACACCATGATCCTCTTCGAATGTTGGCAAAGCTGTACCGAATATTACTTTTGGATATTTATCGAAAGTACTTTCGCTTTCCGCACTTGGAACTTCATGAACAACGATAGATTGAAATGTATCTTGCTTTATGTGAGCTTCGGCTTGTATCTTTTCAAAAGGTTTTACCGACCCCGTATTTTGTTCAATAAATATTTGAGTCTTTTGAGCAATATCCATGCCAAGTTTTGCTAATTTTACTATTGCCATACTCTCTTTATGTTCTGGAATATTCATCGGTTCTTCTTTGTCTTGTGTTATGATATGATCTATGATAATATTTTTTCCTTCAACGAAGCTAATCTCGGCGCTACGTTTATCGGGCTTGAATTTGTCGACGAATATTTCACCTTGCTCTTGAAAAACTGTCTCGCTGACATCAATACTTTCCAAAGTAGATTGCGTTCTGTGTGCTTCGCATACAGTCGGTTTCAATGTTGCAGATAGCTCTCCGATTTCTTCGCGTAAATTAATCTCCGTTCGTTCGGCTACTTCTTTACCTTCCATCCAAAGTTTTGCCACCTCTTGACGAAGTTTTTTCGTAGCAAATTCCTCTTCAACGTCTTGAGCATTAATAGATTCTGTAATAGCGACGAATCTATTTTCATCTAAAACAACGTGCGCTTTCATTTTTGTCAATGGCGTTTCCTGAATCCTATTTGTTTCTCTCTCCGCCAGAACTTGTTCAGTCAATTGCACTGTCTCAAAAGGTTTTTGTCCAATGAGTGCGGTTACTTTTGTCGGTGCTGTAACTTCACTCATTTTACCTGTACTTGAACTGGGAATTACTTCAGATCTTTCTGCGACTTCATGACCAGGAACAATAACCGAGAGTGCCAAATGAGATCTATCATCCCGTAATGTTTCGAGGGGAGCTTCTTTGTCAGCCATTTTAATTTCCGTAACAGAGGTAACGCGTTTGCCCTCTTCGACATTTAATTCTATTTTGTGCATTTCTGGCATAAATTTATCTTCGAAGGGTTTCTCTTGATCTTGAATCATGCCTTCAGTCACTAAGAGACTTTCATACATTTCATGTGTAGCTGATACCGTTTTAACATTTGGCTTTTCGATGGTTACTTCCCCTATGCAATGTTCGGTAGCTACCGCGGTCGTTTCTGCTATACTATGAGTAGCATCGATATTGAATGAAGCAGCGTGTTTACGCGGTTGTTCCTCCATGACATATGGTGATTCTTTATCTGCTGGTGTTATATGTGCTATACTCGCGATTGCCTTGGCTTCTTCCATATCAATGTTTACAACTTTATCTTTTGGTATTAATGTCGGCGTAAATTGCTCTTCTCCTTCTTGAATAACAGGTTGTGATTCTATTAATGGATTAAAAACTATGTGATCTGGAATTGCGACAGCAACCAGGGGTGCTTCGTTAATAGAAATTTTACCAGTACTAAAATTAGTAATTTGCATTGTTGTTTCGGCGACACCATGAGTTTCGATTAGAGCTTTCTCGGCTGTTTTTGCCTTCGGTATTTCCTTTGGCTTATACTCAGTTTCTTTATCTTCCAAAATTATCGAAGATACCTGTACACTTTGTTCCATTATCATGGTAAGATCAGCTTGAGCCATGGATGGTATTTTATCTTTCCCGAATATAGCCTCCGCTTCCGTCGGCTGCGTTTCCGTTGCTACTATAGCTTCTAGTGGAATACTTGAGAATACAGCTGAAATAGAAGTCGGTTTTGTCTCCGTCAATTCTCCAGTACTGGAATCTAGAGTGACTTCACTCTTCTCAGCGATAATGTGTCCAGCAAATTGAATTTCGGCTCTTTTCTCTGCAGGTTTTTCGGGAATTCGGAGAATATCTTCCTTTTCGCCTAAAATCTCAGTAGACATAGTGGCACTGATAATCTCGTCGACGGATATTCGGGCCGTGTCGGATTTGGCTGGTTTATCTTGAAATTCTGTTTCTGTTTCTGTTATAATAGTTTCGCTTTGAACGATACTCTCAAATGGCAAATGTTCCTCTTTCGCTGCTGCTTTCACTGGTGTTTTCACATTGAGGTTTCCTGGATAAATGGCTGGTGTAACCTCAGTGAGCTCAGCAATTTTATGTGCGTCAAAGCTGGTAGTGATTTTTTCACCAGGAATATCCGGTTTCTTCAAATATTCTCGCTCCTTGTCAGATGCAATTGTTTCAATCACTGTTATGCTTGTCTCTTCTTCGAACGCTACATCAACTCTCTTTTCGTCTGGTTTAACGAAGTCAAACATAGGTTGTTCTGAATCACCAGTTGGCATTTCGGATGTAACAATACTATGATGAGTGATATGCTCGGTCGTAGCCATTGCAGAAATTGTCTCTTCGCGTGTTAATTCGCTAATGTTATCGATTGCGGTTACTTCAGCAGCTTCTGCCACGATATGAGTAGGAATATCGAAAGTAACAGATTTTGGTTGTGGTTTTTCCATTTCTGCAAGCGTGCTTTCTTTGTCACTCGCAGTTACAGAAGACACAACAAGAACTTCGCCCATTACAAATTCAAAATTAGCTCTTTTCTCTGGCGCCGGCATATGAGGAAAAGGCTTTTCAGTTTCTCTTGTTTGTACTTCTTCAGCAACGGCTATTTCAAGTGGTAGTAATGTCGCTTTAGGACGTGCTTCTTGAGTAGATTTGGCAGATAATTCAGTTAGCGCAACACCACTAATAATCTCAAATGTCGACGCTATATTTTGTGTTACTACATCAACTGTAGCTTCAACTGTTTTCGGTGTCTGTTTTTCACCAAGTATATCTTCTTTGTCTTCAGGATGAGTGATTTCAACTGTCAGACTTTCTCCTTCTTGGAAAGTAACACCAATCTTTTTAAAATCAGGTTTTATATCTGTTTCTAAAGGAGATTCTTTCTCAGATACTGATACTTCCATTTGTTGTACGACGTCTAGCCCGCTTTGCAACTGATTGGCACTTTCTTGATTTGGTTTTTCTTCTTTCAATGCACTTATATTGCTTGCAAGAATCATCTCCTGTGTTTCGGCTATTTCATGACCCTCAGTTATGTCTAACACAACCCTTCGTTCGTCTGGTATCTTTTCCATTGACAGCTCTTCTTCCTTCAATACGGTTGTTACTTCAGTGACAGTGAGATTTTCAGATCGTGCGCATACTTGAACTGCAGCATTCTGTTTAATAGGACTCGCATCCTCATCCCTGATTCGTTCCGTTTCGCCGACATTTGTTTCGATTACTATCAATTCTTCCAAAGCTTCTTGTTGTACTATCGCTTTACCTGATTTTGGTAGATCACTGCTTATCTTTCCAGCACTTTGCTCTACTAAGATTTCTGCCTTTGATGCGATGGTGTGACCAGTTATGGACGACTCAATCGTGTGAGACTGTGGTCCAGTATCTGGCGTGTAAATGTTCTCAAGATCATGTGGAATTATTTCTAGAACGCTAGCACCAGGCCTCGTTTCCGTGAGTTCAATATTCGCTACTTTTCCTTCGGGTTTTATGTTTGCTGTATAAACATCTTCTTTTTCTGCGATTTCTTGCATAACGATACTGATAGTTTCTATAGGAATGTGAGATGAATATGCTATTCCGCTCACAGGTTCATCTACCGCTAGATATTCTTCGGTCGGCGATTCTGTTCTTATTTGTTCGCATATCGGAGCCACTTGCGTCATATATTCAGTATTTGCAAATGCACTTTTAACGTCGGTTTTCTCAAGATATTCAGTTTCTTTCTCATTCGCTACGATTATTGTAGTGTGCAAGCTTTCAATCTGATTCATTGAGATTATGGCGGTCATTGTCTCGGGACTCTTATCTTTCCTCACCGGAGCTACCCCTTCCGCTGCAATAGTCTCACCAACAATCGTTTCTTGTAGACTAACTGCTTCGATTTTAGCTGTAGCAGTTGATAACGCTTCTTTTGTGACATCGCCTAAATAATTTTCAGGTTGAGTTTCCTGGACTTCAAGCGAAATCATTGGATGAGTGGGTACCGTTTTGCCGCGATGTGATTCAGGCATTTCAAAGATTTTTAGTTCAGCTTCTTTTTCTATAAGAGTAGTTTGCGATATTTCAATACCTCTAACAGCATCGTAGATCGTTTCGATCATATGAGTTTCCGGTTTAGTATCTTCCTTCATGCTAGCCTCTCGATCATGAGTGAGCGTTTCAAGAACAGTTTTCGCTTCGGTTAATTGAATAGATACAACACCACTCTCTGAGACGTATTTGAGCATATCCTTCAAATCCGCGGGATAATCTGCGGTTTGAACTTGAGATATTAAGATGTGTTTCTCCGGTTTGACCGATGTTTCTGCCAGCACTTCGAATGGTTTTTGATCGGCACTATAAGTTCCTTCAGACTCTTGAACAATTGTGTCTGTTACAGAACCAATCTCCAATGGAGAGATCGATGTAACGGCCAGTTTAGTAGAAGGCTTTTCTTCAGGATGATAGTCTCGTTCTTTTTCTGAAGTTATTGTCTCCATTGTCACAGCTGACATAATTTCGATGACATTTAAGTCGGCTGTAACTTGTTTATCTTTGTCTATTGTTAAATCGTTTTCTTTTTGTTGAGTATCGATCGTTGATATCGTGACTCCTTCCAAAAGGATAATATTTGGAGTAGCTTCGAAAGAATCCGCTTTACGCTCGGGAATATATTCGCCTTCACGTTCTTGCACAAAATCATGACGAATAATAGCCGTTTCGTTTCCATAAGAGATTCCGATTTGGGCCGTTTGACTCGGCGGTAATCTACCTGGAATGTAAGCTCCTTCTTTTTCGGGTGCGTTCATCTCTTCGGTAACACATTGTCGTTGCGAAATTACCGTTTCGGTAGCGACTTCAGTAGGTACTATTAACTCCGGATAATATTTTCCTGGCTTATCCTCGGAATGAATTTCTTCCACCATTAGCGGTTCTATTGTATTTACGTTAACTCGAGGTTTTGAAAGTACTGTTTTTGCAGGTTCCAATTTATCTTCAGTCAAACCTTCCTGTATTTCATAAACTGAAAGTGATATTTGCGGCAATACAATATCTTCCGCCTTAACACTTAAGGGTGTTACAAAATCTTCAGTGGGTATTTCACTTTGATTAACTATAGTCTCTCTAATAGTTGTAGCTTCCTGTACAGTGACATGCATATCTGCTTTTCGACTCGTTTCTGGTGTGATCAAAGTTAGGTTTGATACACCTTCATCGTGAGTCAGCGTTTCGCTGATGAGAAGGCTTTCCTTCATTATTATAGAAGGTGTAGCTTCATAAGAAGCAGCTTTGAAAGATCCAGAGAATTCATCCGTAGACATATGTGCAGTAGTTTCCGTGGTAGAATATGGTTCTATCGATGAGACTGATATTGACGCTTTACGTTCGATAGGCTTGATACTCACCACTTGATCAATTTCTTTTTCGTGTACTGATGTCATTTGTTCCGTTAGAGCGATAACAGTGTCTAATGTGTATTTAGCTTTCTCTAATTCGGGCTTGCCAGGTGCTTGCTCAATTGTACGATCTAATGGTATCACTTGATTTCGTTGGCTAGATACATTCAAAATCATAGATGGCAGTAATTGATCTTTCATTATTTTAAATTCTTCTATTTCCTCCAGTTGTATTTCGTCTTTACCTATGTTTGATCTTTTTGGCTTTAACGTCTTTCTAATTTTTTCAATCATTTCTTTCTCCTCCTCTATGTTTATCTGTTTTTCCACATCTTGCTTTTGCTTACGAATTAATTTGCCCTTTGAATCCCGTTCAAGTTCAATAATCTCTTCTTCGATTTCTTCCTTCGTTCTTTCTTTTTCGACTTCCTCGACCTCCTCGATTTTTATAGATTGAACCCCCTCTTCCCTATCTTGTGTTGTTTCTTCAATTTGATCCCTTGATTTTTTATCTTTGCGTTTGCGCAATGTTGTGTGTGCCTGCCGTGTGTCCTCGTATTCTGTGGAAAGTATGTGAGAATTTTGTGTCAGACGTGAGTGTTGCGTGATGTCTTTATTCTTGCATTCACACACGTACGCACACACGCACGCACACACTCATACTTTATATCTTGCGTACTTTATTCCATGACTAAAGAGCGTGTACTTGATTATGATATGAACGTTACAAACAAACAAACAAACAAACAAATAATAAGTGTTTGGATTTCCAGAAACGTGTGTATGTAGAAATTTATTGTAAATTTAGTAGAATGTAACAATATTAATGTTGTGATCATGCCACATCTTTATATCTCATACTATTTTGTGTTGAGCAAATTATCAATAAATAAATAGAACTTACATTTCAAGGTACAATTGATCCAGTATGAATAAGCATCAAATCACGAGGCATTAATTTCGAAGCTGATATGAAAAATAGTTGATTAAAATGCGACAGTATTATATATTATATTAAATAAAGGAATAGGATTTTTTGTCGCGTGTGGAAAGCATAGCGGTGGAAAGATAAGTGGAAAATATCGCATAGTTATTATTCAAGCAAGCTTCATACATCTGAAAGCATAATAAAACAATGATCATTACAGTTTATTTCAGTATATCTTTTATGTGTTAATATTTTTATATATAAATAAAGAAGATGAAGTTTTAAAAAAGAATCATAAAAAATATAGTATTGATTAAAACTTTAATTTCTACAAAACTATTGTAGTAATCATAACAATAAAAATAGATTTTATATTGCTTTTTTATAAATATAGGATCCATTAATGGAAACTCTTACGACTCCTGAATTAAATCAATTAAAATTATAAATATATATTATGTACTTATGTTAAGTATATGTTAATATTAATTGTTTGCTAACAATAAAATTATAATCCAATAATAGCAATAGCAATAATTTATTAAAGCGAAAAATCAATTTATCCAATTGATAAATCATACATACAGATATTTCATGCGTCAAAATTTATTATTCCAAACCTTTAATTTCTCGAATATCCTGTATGTGAGTAGCTTTCCTATCATCTCTCCTCTCTGCAAAATCAAAAAATGCTTATTTTTTTTTTAATTCATTCTTTATATGAAAAACAACAATATATATAACGAAAATATCGAGAGAAATTTCAAATAAATCCAAATCTTATATATGAATTCTTGGTTATGTATAATTCTTGGAGTTATATCTACATAGAGAAATCACACACACATACATTTTGCAATCTTGACTTACCCATAAAATGAACTTCCATTTTGTGAACGATATCTACTCTTTCTGTAGCATGTTGCTCAGTTTCAATCTAAGAAAAGAAACATAAAAGGAATTTGTAATTTTTGGAACACTTTCTCTAATAATACTTATATAAATTTATATAATGTTTGTATCATATCTGTACCTCGGAAATTTCTGTAACTTCCCAAGCACGTGGCCTGAAATCTTCTGGAGCAAAATGTGTAATGACTTCTTCTACGGTTGCATGTTGAAGTTCGACCATTCTCATAAAAGCACGAAAACCGACTGTCGCTGCAACGAAACTCTCGTCGGTTGTCGTCTCTTCAGTAAGTACTTGAGTAATCAAAGGACCGTGGCCCTTTCTTTCCACCAATTGAACCAAAGCATTCTGAGCATCGGGTGTTTTTAAAGCAGGAAAGACATCAGTCCTGTAAAGGCATTGGTTGATCTCATTTACGGAAACTCCTTGTCGAACCAAGTAGCCAATTGTCGCGAGTTCTCGAAGGGGAGATTCTCCTGGGCCAAATTCTTTTGCATCAAGTACCGCCATTATCTCGTCGACTTCCCGAGCTATATTTTCTTTCTGTCGCTCCACAATCTCCTTTACAGTAGTATCTTCTTTAATTTTTTCCGCTTTTATTTTCTTCATCTTTTTCTGCTTTGTCTCTATACGTTTCATTTCTTGCACACTACTTTCTATATGTGCTTCAGAGACTGAAACTTTTTGTAAAGTTTCCGAGGTAACTTGAGCGTGATCAAGTTTTGTTTTGATAGTAAAATCAGAAGCAATATCTTCACTCATGATTTCTGATACGACGACACTTTCTCGTTCTTCGACAATTTGTTTGGCATGTTCTTCGAATTTTGGTATGTGTTCTCGAAGTTTTTGATCGTCAATTTTCTTGAAGGAAGCTGTTGCTTCGGTCACAATTGGTTCTTGGATCGGTACTATTCTTCGTGCTCTAGAAACCTAAAATGTGCAAAATAAAATAGAAGTTTATGCAAGATACATAGTTACAATCGAGATACTTAAAAAATTGCACGTCTTATAATACCTGCTCGAGTTTATCATCTATGAATTCTGTAGTTTCTAATAGTTGAGTTTCTTTAACATCGACAATTCCCCTGAAAATACAAACAAAAATTATAATTTATGAATGAAACAAATTAAAGATTCCAATATGGAATATGCCGTATTGGATATATGTATACATATGTTGGATAGATAAGACAAAATGATTACTGACTTTTCTTCTATCTGCTCCCTCGGAATAAGTTTCTCTTCATGGATTTCTTCTTTATCTATTTTAATACGTTCAGCTTTTACTTTCTCTTTGATCTCTTTTGCTTTTTTTAGCTCGGTTTTCTTTTTTTTGTATGGTTTCTCTTCTTGTTTTTTTGGCTTCTCTTCCTCTTTGTCGTCCAGCGTTGGTTGTGATTCGCTGGTATCGATATGTAATTTGGCTTTCGTTATCAGCATACCAATTTCGTTGGTAGCTTTACAAACATACGTGGCATCGTCTTCTTTAGTAGTTTGCTTAATTGTTAGAGTAGTCCTACTTTCTTCATCAAATATGCGTATTTTTATATTCTCCGTATTCATTATAAGTTTATCATTCTTATACCAAACAATGTCTAAATTGAAGAAATAATTAATTAAAATAACTTTTACAACTAAATTTTACAATATTTGTACGATGTACGTGTAATGATTACCTGGTTTTGGATTACCAGAATAAATACATTCAAACAAAGCGACATCTCCTTCTTTTGTGTAAATGTCTGTTATTTCTTGGATGAATCGTGGGATAGCTTGAGTAGCTGAAATATTATAAAGCTGTGATTATGAAAAACTCACATAATAACAAAATGTATCATATTGAATTTTTACCTTGAATTCTTACATTAAATTTTGAGTTTGACACCAAGATTACTTGTATTAATTTCGTGTTGTCAGTAGTCTAATTAGACAAAAACGTAGGAATAAAATCAAGCAGAGTTACTTTTAAATGATACATCTTTATTGTTAGTTTTAAAGTAAATTCTACCTAACATTGTGCCTCTTTTATCTTCAATGTAATATTTATTATAAGATATGAATATATTGCTTGCTAATCCAAAATTTCCGCTGTATTGATTTTCAAATAGCAAAAATTCCTGTAATTGTTTTTGATTATCCGCTATATGTATAGTTGCTAAAAGAATTTCAGACGTCAATTTCTCGTCAATAAATAATCTGATATTATTCCCAATGTTCATCAAGGTCCTTGCTTTTTCAAGGACTGGTCACAATTGGATAATTATCCTTTTGAGAATTCTCTTGTTTCTTAATGCATAGTCAGACTGTCGTTCGAGAAACTGTACTCCACATCACTCGGCATGCAATCGAACATTTTCAGATGATAAATTCAAGTCTTACCTCTTAAAGCCTCTTGCATTTCTTCCATCTGTGTGACCCACTCTGGTTTTCTGTACTCTTTTGTTCCGAGTATACCTAATCGAATATAAAACGAATATAAGAAACATATAACGACTATAACGACTGTACAGCGAATCTCTCCGGTATTATTAGCAGAAAATTTGGCTGAGACTAAAAAGATTTATGAATTTGCTTGAAATATGTCAAAAATAAGACGAAAGACAGTATAAGTCGAGGATGTTGCGAGTGTTTGATGTAGTTGATGTAAGGAATGCAGGATAATAATTGGATTTTTACTGGGATGCTATAAGACTTCGATGCTTCTCCGATTGAAGACCGCAGCTGAAAAGAATTTAACTTAACCAAATTAGCGAAACCTTTAGGACCTGTAGACAGGGAGGTATTACCTTCTACTGATAAATACGCCGTCGTAGTTGATACACCGAGCGGATTGTGAGCTTCAAATGTAATCTCACCAGTGTCATCGGGGAAAGTTTCAGCGATCGTTAATACTGATGTACCGTCTTCAAATTCTTCAATTTGAAATTCTTGTGATGAAACTATTTCAACACCCTGTTTATACCATTTTCCTTTCGGTTTCGGTTTACCTTTTACTTTTACTTCCAATCTATATAGGAAGAGATGATAGTGAACACGCATGAACTCATTATACATAGATAGATATGTATGTGCATATTAATTCATATTGGATACAATTATCATTCATCAAATGTATTTTAAACATACCTAGTTAATTCCCCATCTTTGGAAGAAACTAACTGAGGAAGCTTCTTAATTATCTCTGGTACGATTTCTTCTACATCAATGTCGAAGATAGGAGTTTCCTAGAGTGAAAATAATAATTTCAATATCTAACATTGTACCAACTAAAGCACAATTCTATTGTTAGATATATTGTTAGATCTTGCACTTACTTTTGGAGATAGAAGATCTTCTTCCGATCCGCTTTGTCCTGTAGTAAGGGATGTCGCAACTATCGACGATGCAATTTCCGAGTCAGGCACGTACTCGTACGCTAAAAATAAATTTTGCAAAACAGACAACTTTATAGCTATTTGCGTAAAATAATATACCTTCAACAATGAGCGATGACGTGCAGACAGTCTCGCCAACAGAATTTACAGCACGACAAGTATATTCTCCAGCATCTTCCGGAAATACTTCAGTAATAGCTAGGCTACAGACACCTTCCATGTCCTGAACAATTGTAATTTCTTTGCCTTCTTTAATCGGCATGTCGTTGTGGTACCACTCTACTCTGGGCGTTGGTTTCCCTTCTACGACGCAGGTTAAATTAACACTTTCGCCGTCCATAACTTTTACGGGTGACAGTCTCTTAACGAATGTCGGTGAAACTAATTCAATTGCTTCTTCCCAGGTTGTTTTCGTCAAGTTAACGGTGGCCGTACAAGTGACCGAGCCACCGACGTTCTCAGCACGACATGTGTAATTACCAGCCAGTTCTAATGGGATTTCTTTTATCATTAAGATTGATCGATTTTCTTGAGTCACGATTCTTATTTGCGGTGTTGACTGTAACACACAAATTATATTTTTTATTAATTTTGAACGAAATTTTAAATAATATATTATTCTGTGTAAAAATTAAAATTTTATTTTATAATCAAACAAGCATAAAAATTGAAAAGTACCTCAAGAGGTTTGCTTTCATGAAACCATTGAAAAGATGCCGCTGGATATGATTCCACTCGTGTTTCCATGATAACTACTTCTCCTTCTGCAACAAATTGAGGCTGAATGGGTTCCACAAACATTGGTGCTTTCACTTCGCTCGTAGTGTCTTTGCGTTCTTTGACGGTAACAGAACTCGAACTTCTCGCTTCGCCGGCTTCATTCTGAACTCTTATCTCATATTTGCCGCTATCCTTAGTTGTTGTTTCTGTTATATTTAATTCGGCTGTACTCTTGTAGATATTTATCTTATGTTTGTCAGTTGGTGTAATTTCAATACCATTGCGGAACCATTTGACTTCCAGTTTCGGTGTGCCGTCAAAATTAGCTAGAAGCTTCAGAGGCTTTCCGCGTTCAGTTATTAAGGCGGGCAAAGGTCGTGTAATTCGCGGTGCTCTGAGAGTAATTGGTTTGCTCACTTTAATGATGTTACTTATTACTAAATTAGCTCTACATTCAGCGCGCCCGTATTTATTTATAGCACGAACGCGATAAATTGTTTCGTCTTCGGGTATTGGTTCTAAAATTTTCAACTTAGCTTCTCCAGTTGTTGGGTTAAAAATCATCTCGGTTCTTTCATTAGGTTTCATTTCCTGCTCACCGCGATACCATTTCACTTCAGGTATTGGGGTACCGGTTACAACGCATTCTAATAAAGCAGGTGCGTGTTCTTCAATCATTAATGGTTTAATCGGTGTTGAGAAATGTGGTGCTATGCCTTCCTCTTCTTTTTCTAAAAAATAAATATATCGTGTAACATATATAATATTTATAATTACTTGGAAATATGAGATAACCTTTATAATTAAGGTATGCGCATACATCTACTTCATGCTTGCTATTTCGTAAATCCATTGTTAATTTAGATGTATATATATTGTAAATATAACTTTTTATATTAAGTTATTAATATATAAATACATAAATTACTACACATATAAATATTAAAGACATTTATTTAAGTATTTGTAATAAAGAATGTGGTCTAGTATTTACTAATTTTATAACAAAATTATAAGCGTTATGTCGTAATATTCTTATATTTTATGATTCTACACAAATTTATAAGATCAATAGAACAAATAAAAAATATAAAACGATTGAGTAAATGTTTAAATAAATCTCAATTAACATAAAAATTAAATAATTCATATATAGATAACATTATTACCAAATATCACAAGATTGACAGTGGATGTTGCCACGCCAGCCGGATTGGATGCTCTACAAGAATACATTCCAGCATCTTCTTCTTTAATTGTTGTGATTTCTAAGGTTACTGTTGTCTCAAATATAGTCATAGTATAATTTTCGCTCGCATGGAGTTCTTGTTCATTTTTATACCAAGAAATTTCAGGGAACGGATTTCCTATGACAGTACATGTAAATTTGGCAGGTTTTTTCAACTCAGCAATAACAGGTTGTAATTTTTGAATAAACCTTGGAGCAATAGTTTTGTCTTTATCTGTAATCGATATGTCGACCTGAGTACGTTGTCTGCGTTTTCTTTTACGATCTTCTATTTGCGTGATGTCTTCCTTAATTTGTAATTTGACATCCTCTACTTCTTTTTCAGTAATACTAGAAGTGATTTCTTCAGGCATTTTTTCTTTTACCTTAGATTTTGTTGTGACTGATTCAACAATGACTTTATCTTTTTCTTCCGAAATTTCTGTAATTTGCTCTGTAAACTTAACTGGTTTTGTTTCGATAACTTTATCTTTCTTCGTTAATTTTTCTTTATCTACTAGTTTTATTTCAACTTCTTTAGGTAATTTTTTCTTATCTTCTACAAGAGTTAATATATGTTCTTTGGGTTGTATGGTTTTTGGCTCTAATTCTTTCAATTTTTCAGTGGGTTTTAAAATAACAGTTTCTTTCTCTTCTTCTATCTTTGAACGTACTTGCTTTTTCTTCCTCCATGAAACTTCACTTGTTGTAATTACTTCGTCAGTTATCTTATCTTCTTTATGTATAGGTTCCATTTTTCTTTCAATCAGATCCTGAGTATCTTCAGTTGTAATTATCATCGTCTCTTTTTCCTCGCAAATGTCTGTAACAGATTCTTCTTGATCAATAGGCACTATTGTAACTTCCTCTTTAAAATCAACAACTTTTTTTGTTCGTTTACGCCGCCACGGAGTTTCTGTTGCCTCTATTGATTTCTTCTCAATAAGTTTATTGTCTATTGTTTTTGTTACTATTTTAGATACTGGTTGTAATTTTACTTCTTCCTTTTCTACTGGTGTTAAAGTGATTTCTTTCTTTGATTGTTCTTCCTTAGGAAGCTTTCTAACAGGTTTTAATACGACCTCCTCAGGTTTTGGCTCTTCAGATTTCTGTATCTTTCTCACTGGTTTCAATTGGACCTTCTCCGGTTTCTCTTCAACTTTTTCCTTTTCCACTGGTTTCAAAGTAATTTCTTCCTTTGACTTTTCTTCCTTAGGAAACTTTCTAACGGGTTTTAATATAACCTGCTCGGGTTGCGGCTCTTCAGGTTTCTGCATCTTACTCATTGGTTTCAATTGGACCTCCTCCGGTTTCTCTTCAACTTTTTTCTTTTCCACTGGTTTCAAAGTAATTTCTTCCTTTGACTCTTCTTCCTTAGGAAGTTTTCTAACGGGTTTTAATACAACCTGTTCGGATTGCGGCTCTTCAGGTTTCTGCATCTTTCTCACTGGTTTCAATTGGATTTCTTCCGGTTTCTCTTCAACTTTTTCCTTTTCCACTGGTTTCAAAGTGATTTCTTCCTTTGACTCTTCTTCCTTAGGAAGCTTTCTAACGGGTTTTAATACAACCTGCTCGGGTTGCGGCTCTTCAGGTTTCTGTATCTTTCTCACTGGTTTCAATTGGACCTCCTCCGGTTTTTCTTCAATTTTTTCCTTTTCCACTGGCTTCAAAGTGATTTCATCCTTTGACTTTTCTTCCTTAAGAAGTTTTTTAACGGGTTTTAATACAACCTGTTCGGATTGCGGCTCTTCAGGTTTCTGCATCTTTTTCACTGGTTTCAATTGGACCTCCTCCGATTTCTCTTCAACTTTTTCCTTCTTTACTGGTTTCAAAGTAATTTCCTTCTTTGATTCTTCTTCTTTTGGCAGCTTTCTAGTAGGTTTTAATACAACCTGCTCGGGTTTCGGCTCTTCAGGTTTCTGTATCTTTCTCACTGGTTTCAATTGGATCTCCTCCGGTTTCTCTTCAACTTTTTCCTTCTTCACTGGTTTCAAAGTAATTTCCTCCTTTGATTCTTCTTCTTTTGGAAGCTTTTTTACAGATTTAAATGTAACTACTTTAGGTTGTGTTTCATGAAGCTGCTCTTCACTTGTTTTTAATTCTAGTTTCTGTTCAATTTGTGTTGATTTCTTTTCACGTCTCCATGGTATGTCCATTTTTTCGGTAGATACGTCTTCGTAAATAATTTTGTCGATTTTTTCAGATGTAGCTTCTGATTTTAATGTCTGTGTTGTTATTGGTTTAAGTATGATGTTTTCTGATTCTTCTTTCTCTTTGGGTAATTGTTTTGCTGGTTTAAGTACAATTTTTTCTATCGGTGTTTGCTCTTGTGGTTTATCGTGCCATTTTGCCGGTTTTAACACAACAGATGTGAAATCTTCAAGCTGAGGTTCTTCTTTAACAGGTTTTATTATTTTAGTTTTTTCAGGTTTTCGCCATGCTACTTCGGATACTTCGTTCATATCAGATTTTGCTTTATCAGCTTCAATTTCTGAAGTCGTCTTTTGAACTAAAGATTTTGGTTTACGGCGCCACGGAACTTCTGAAATTTCCATAAGATTATCCTCTTCCGGTTTAGTTTTAGGTTTCATTACTTGAAATGATTTTATTTCTTCAACTTCTCTTTTTTCTTTTGCCTTTTTACCTCTATCCCATAAGACTGGTATTTCTTCTTTTTTAGACTTCTCGATTATATCATCAGTTTTATCGATACTGAGAATCGTAGTATTTTCTTCTTCGGCGTATGGTATTCTTTCAGCAAACTTATTTTTATTGCTCACTTTGCTAGTAAACTCGTCTTTGGTTATTTCGATAATAATTTTATCTTCTTCTTCGTGATATGGTACATTTTCTTGCGTTTTGTCATCAATGAAGTCTGTACTTTTTATTTTAACATGTTTTAAATCTACTTCTTTTAATTCTTTCTTCAATGTTACTTTATCCATCCTTGATGTTGGCTTTAATGATATTTCCTCAAGAGTTTCTTTTTGTACTTCTTTTAGTTCCGGTTTTGTTCTTTTTAATATTATTTTTTCTTCCATCCATGTCTTTGACTTTGGCTTTTCTTGTGGTATTTTTTCTTGCTTCTTTTTATAAATGTTCGTATCACGCTCTGACATAATTTTAAGCCAAGTAGTATCTTCGTCTTCGTATGTTGTAATCACATCAACGTCATGTTTTTTTCCTCGTATTAGCTTTTCACTTGTACTCGGTTTTAACTTAATATCATCGTATATTTCAGTTGAAGCTTGAAGTAATGTAGTATCTTCCTGTTCAACATATTCAGCACTTTTAACGATTTCTTTAATATTTGCCTTTTCTTTCGTGACAGGTTTTAAATCTATTTTTTCCACATTTGGTTTTTGAGGTACTGGTTTAATGAACTTAGATGATTTTAATTCTACTGTTTCCAACATCTCTTTTTCAATTTCTTTTTGAATAGGTTTAGATTTTCTCAAAATAACTTTTTCTTCTATCCATGGTTTTGCTTCATCTGCTTTATCTATGACTGTTTTATCTGCGTCTTTGCTTGCTTTTCTTTTTTTTTTATCTGTAGTAACGTCGAGCTGTGTAACTTCTTCTATTGAAATTACTTTAACTTCTTCTTTTAAAATTGGTTTTAGATCTGCTTTATCTAAAGTTGATTTCACGAGATCTTTCTTTACTATTTGCGAAGGTTTCAATGAAACGGTTTCGAGAGTTTCCTTAGATATCTCTTTTCTTTCTGGTTTTGCTTTTTTCAAAGCAATTTTTTCCTCCGTCCAAGGCTTAGGTCGTTCTACCTTTTCTGCGAAAGGCGTCTCTTTTCTTGACTTTTTCATTTCTTCGTCCTTTGAAATTGTAAGCAAAGAAGTATCCTCCTGTTCGAGAAAATTTATTTTTTCTATATCTAATTCGGAAGTTATTTTTGTCTTTGGTTTCATTTTCTTTAAAATAATTTGCTTCTCTGATCTTGGTTTCTCGTGCTTCTCTTCTTTCGATATGGTTTCATCTAAACGACGCGACGTTTTTAACAGAGTAGTATCATCGCTATCATATTCTTTTGTTATGATCTTTGTTTTCTCTTTAGGCACTGATTTCAACTGAATTTCTATACTAGGTCTACGTATATCTTTTTTTTCAATTTTCGTCGGCTTTAACTCAACTTCTTCTAACTTTTCTGTCATTACATCTCTAATAATCTTAGGAGTTTTCTTCAAAATTACTTCTTCAGTCCATGGTTTTATTTGACTTTCGAAAGCTCGAAGTTTTTCCAATGAAGAATCTCTTGATTTTGTTCGTAGTTTCCGCCATGGAAGTGAATCGCAAGTTTGAAGTCGAGGCTGAACGTATCCTTTTCGCCAAGGCAGCGATTCATCGCCGGATTGAAGTTGTACTTCATGCGGTAAACCATTTTCGTTGAAAGCTAAAGATCTCAGTATTATATCTTCCTTCAAATCTTGATCAAGTTTCGTATCTACTTCACTGGCACCTGTTTCCGCGGGAACCGCGTAATAGGCTTCTTTTCTCTCTGCAAGTGGAAAATTGTTATGGAAAATTATTTTAAGTAGATTTTAACGTTTTCGACTATTTGTTTTACACTAATATACATTGAATTAGAAGAAAATTTTGTACATTCACATTATACGATACATGCTATTAAATTAAATTAAAGAACAATTTATGTATTTATAAACTCACAACAATTTATCAATCATAACATTATAAAATTTATTAAATAAATGTTTTACAATTGTATGTAAATTTATTTTGTAATCACCGATTAACAAGGAATGAATTTTAACCGAATTAACTTCTCATGGTAAAGATGAAGGCATTTTGCCAAATAACCAACCTTGAAAGAGTGGATTATTTGAGTTATTAATATTTAATATGCAATATGTAATTTGTGAAAGATTATATTTAACGAACATCTATCTTTTCATGATATTACAATAATAATAAAAACGTTCATAATTTTGTGACAATTGTAGCAATTAATTACTCACAGACAATTATGGAAATGCATGAAATTTTTAACCAAATTTTGTTAACAAAGAATATTAAAATGTAACACACATACACATACTTATATATTTATGTACATATATATAAATTTGTATATACGTCGCTTAACGAATAATTAGAAAATAAAGTTTATTAACAAGTCAGTCAAACATTACAGTTGTTTCGTAAAACGTGTGAATCTACATCGTTTATGTTATGTTATTTTTAAATAGTCTGAATGTCTAAAGAGCTTGTCATCTGCGTCTCGACTGCGTGGGAGTTTCTTTTGCGAAAAAATGCAAGAAAAAATTACATTGCTATTCCAATAATATAATAATATCGCGACATAATTTTCTCTAATATATATTATATATTACATGTTTCAAGGACATATTAAAGAAAGATCTCGGATGATGAATAATAACAAAATTTATTAAATATAATCGCGCGAACCGAGGCGTTTGCTTGTAGAGCTTCGGTTTGCGTTGCTTGTGAGCTTCCCTCAAGTAGTCTCCCGCAGAGTAACTCGGTGGGGATCTTTGACGTATAAGACACGTCCCTACTTCATGCTACATCTAGTCGTAATAGTAATCAGTTGAAAGTCGAAGACGAAGGAATGAAAGAAAACCCGACAAAATCGCTGTCGCGCTTATTCTTACGATAATGATGTTGCAGTTATTGCATTAGTCAGTGAAGTGAATAAAAAATAAGATTTGAAGAAAAAGAGACCTTCTCGGTTGACAAGTTTTAACGTTTATTTCTAACGTTCATTATTTCAATAGAAGTTTTTTTCTTTTATGTGATTGCTATGCCGTTATATTCAAACTGGACACATGATCCATTTTGCCGTCGTAAAGTGATTTATTTAAAATATTCGTGTATAACGTATGAAGAGTGAATTGTTCAACAATGTATATACATATATCTGTTTTAAGTAAATATCTCAATACACTCAAAAATATTAATTTTTACATAATCTTTATTTTAATTGTGTTTCCCAAATATATAAAGTGCTTTCGTGCTCATGCATTGATTTTTTTCTTAGTCGT
The DNA here is from genome assembly GCF_000956235.1 of Wasmannia auropunctata. Taxonomy (NCBI): domain Eukaryota; kingdom Metazoa; phylum Arthropoda; class Insecta; order Hymenoptera; family Formicidae; genus Wasmannia; species Wasmannia auropunctata. The sequence goes on along the minus strand of NW_012029276.1, from coordinate 39,407 downwards.
TTAGTCAAAATGTATGTGTAAAGTGCAGTTATTATTTAATTATTGACATAATGATGTAACAGAGATTATTGAAAAAGCTGTCACGCTTCATCGGAACGTTAAAACTTATCTATTCACAGTTGAATATTGAAATTATATATGGAAATAAATACAAATGTAGATGAGTGAGTGAATACAAGGATAGAGATCTACTATTTTCTGCACGATAACATAGTTTATTACATAAATTATGTAAGATAATGATCAATATGATTATATACAGAATTAAAAATAAAGACAGAGACAAACGCAGATACGTATTCGCTTTTACTTCTCTATCTTGATCTATAAGTTTTATGACTAAATATATATATACATATACACACGTGTGTTTATATAGTATATTGTACATCGACTTTTTTTATTGTCATATAAATTAATATTAATTAAAAAAAAAGTAACTTTTATATAAATATCTTTTACAAATAAATTAATGTAAGTAATAATGTCATACTGTCAATCGATGGACTGTATTTTTAATTGTAATATTTTATTTTTTGTTCTAATTACGGATAAATCGAAAGAATACAAAGAAACAATAGATTGTTATTTGTCTAATCTTCAAATAAATAACAAACGATTTTTTTTCGCTCAAGCTTAATATTTATGTTGACTCATTGAGTAGAGTGAAACAAAATTATAAAAAGTACTTGAAGAATTTAGTCTATTACTGACTCACATTTTTTCATAAAATATTTTGATTACATTAACAATAAAAATGATTGTGATAATGTTTATACATTATAAATGGTCTATTGCATTAGACAATTGCAACGTAGCCTATCTTGCAATATATCTTGAAGTCCAAGTTGCTGATTTACTAAAAATAATTTTAACTCATTTTGTGGAGTACGCTGACACGCTCTTCTTCGTATTATTCCTGGCACGACTGAATCACTAGCAGCTGGCTCGAGACGAAACCAAAATAGTCAACTACCTCGGCCAGCTTCCTCCGAAATTACTGTGCTGACGAAGCATCAAGCGATGGTGATTTGGAATCAAAGGTGGGATAAATATGGACCACAGAAAAGAATATCTCCTTGATGAATCAGCGTGTTCATTTGTTCTCTTGGGAAGTATTATTGTTCCATCTTCAAGGTCGTTTACAATTTATAAAAAAAATTATGTATGTGTATATAGGTATACATATATATATTCTTTTTTTTTTAATCATGTTCAGAACGAAAAATAGACCGCGTGTGTTTTAAGGAATTTCTCTTCATTTCCAAAATAATTTCAAGATAGTTAAATTGGAAATTGAAGTTTTTTGAGATATATTTTTTCGATTTGATATATGAAATTTCTATTTATCTCGATATCTGAACAGATATCTAATAAGATTTAGCGCTAGTTACAAGGGACGAATATTCAAAATTATTTATGTCAAATTTAAAAATTTTATATATATATATATATCATAATATATATATATATATATATATATATATATATTATATATATCATTAAAATTTTGTTCTTGGTTACAAACTTACATCATATATGTGTGTATATATGTATATATATATATATATATATACATATATGTGATGTAAGTTTGTGACCAAGAATAAAATTTTAATGATATATATAATACGCTCAAATAATTAGTTTAAAGATCCTGCAAGTATATGTGCATGCACATGATGCATTTTGAAATGTATACAAACTTACACATTTTTTATTTGATTAAGTAATAGTAAAAACTAAAAACATTTAAAATATAAAGTTGAATAATAATAGATTATATAATATTTTTAAATAGCTTTTTAAATAGCTTTCATAAGTACGCGAATGACCTAAACCATCGTGGTCGACGAATCTGCAGAATTCTGAACCAGCGGCCAATTATAGCCGCTATGCGTAATGTAATACACACATCACGCGCTTAAAAATAGCCTAAGAAAAGGGCCTAGCTCAGTGTGCACACGACACTGCAAGACTGATTTTCGCTTGGAACATGTTTTGCACGACAGAAAAGGCTGATGTAAATATATTATATATATAAATTCTTGAGTGTGTGTGTGTGTGTGTGTGTGTGTCAATCAAACCTCAATTATGTGTTTCGATAATTGATCGACAATATTTGATCAAGGAAAAATGAGAAAAATTAAATATTTTTGTTCCTATTATGATATTTCCTTTGATATATTACTTAATATATTACTGTTCCTATAACTATCTGTCTCTTTAAATGTTAAATACGCCGTGTTATGTATTTTTTCTCTCGCACATCTATTTGTCAGAGTCCGAACGAAAGAACATTCTTCGTTACAAAAGCCTTCCTTCCTCCAACAATAGGTATTTTTTCCTTTATCATGCTCCTTTATTACAAAAGCAATTGAATGTAATAATTTACATAGATGATTTACGCATAGCGCGAAATTTGTAAAAATGTATTTCATGAATAATTATATAAATTTAACATGTTGGATTAGAATCATCGCTTCAAAGATTCTCCTATAGGGGATCATAAAAATTGTTTGTACGATAAAGATTAACGACATATCTATAATTGAAACGATGGTTATCAAAACGGCAACAAACGGCAACAAACGAGACTTGGACGTATTTAGAACATTCGGTTTTATTGCGATTTCCATTGTACAATAATAAATAATTGATTAGTAGGATGTTAGATGATATTTTTATGTGCGTATATGTGTATCATTTGTAAATTCTTAATAAATGAATATATATATATATATATATATATATATATATATTTATAATTGTAAAGTATAGGCGTACATATATATTGAGAAAATTGTGTAATATATGTATATAAATAAATAAATATATATATATATATTTTTTTTTTACGATATACTTTTTATAATAAATATCAAGACTATACAGTGAACGAGTAAACGAGTTACGTATTCAACGCAGACGCACATCAATATTTTTCTTTCTTCTTTTATCCATATTGACTGTAATATCGCGCAAAGTTTCATTTTTGATTCTATTACCTATTTACAAAGTTCATAATATTAATTCTTTGTGAAAAGGCTGCGAACATCACATTTTTGTTATGAGATGCAATTCAAAACTCAAAATATTAACGGTACAGACATTTCGCTTTATCATTCGCCTACGCTAATTTAAAAAAATGCTCGCGCTTGTTCCGACCTATTACATTACAACGAAAGTTTTGAGTTTTATTTTAATTTTGTTGTTACAGCATCTCAATTTTAACAGCACCTTCGCGACTTTCGCATACTTAAATGATATATATGTCTTAAAATATTTTTTTCGCGCGAAGTTTGTAGTTTTGTAATGCAGCCTCTCAATAACCTATTGTTATTAATTACTCCTCGTTTCACTCGCTCAGCTATTCTCAAAATATGATGAGTTAGTACAAACTCCCCGGACGCGTACGATTTTTAATTAGAGAGGATCTGTTTGAGATGGAAGTTGAAAAATATAGCAAGATAAGTCGGTTACGTTCTTTCAAGAAGGCAACAATAAAGCACAAAAGAAAAAATACGAGTATTTCTACGGATATTTACGGCAAATCGCGCTGCGCGAAGACAATTGTACTTGAGACGATGTCAAGAAGTTAGTCGCAATGAATACGTTAGACGAAAATTAGTATATACATTAGCAACGATCAATTGTATATTGGAAAAATTCTTAAGTTCAACGAGTTTTTAAGTTTCACTCTACATCAACATTTATTTTATATTCATTCTGTTGTATCATGTGCCATTGTAAAGCAACTAATTGTTCCGAAATCCCAAAAACTGTGTATAATAATTTATAATTCCTGTGAGATATTATCGCTTATGCAGAATATCAAAAGATAAAGAGTTGCAATTGAATAATAATTGAAATTTAATCAATGTACAAGATGTACAGATAACAGAGTAAAAGAGTTAGAATATAAACTTTTCCAAGATTAAAATAGACTTATATTAATTCACTAATATTATTAACTTGTTAATGTTAATCAATTTGTCATGCTTCTGTCTCGAATACACGTTCGTCTCCGGCAATTCTTGGAGATGTATAATATAAGAACAATCGCGCATGTGTCGTGTTAGCAATTGATTCTATATCTTTGATTCAGTTCTTACTTTTGACGATGAGTTTGGCGGATGTTTCTACAGTACCGGCTGAGGTTGTAGCGCGGCAAGTAAAGGTGCCAGTATCCTCCTCGTAGGTAGTTGCTATTAGTAGCACCGCATTGTTGCCTTCATGAATCATCTGAAAATGATACGCCATGTCTTCCTGAGTATCATGGTCCTAAGTCGAAACGTAAAATCTCTTTCGATGTTTTACGAGAGAACAGTAGCGAGATATCTACCTGAAAGTCTGGCGATTGTGGAATCAAGGCACCCTCTCGATACCACTGAATCGTTGGCTTAGGCTTTGCCGGACTCACTTGAGTCTTAAATTGAGCTGGTTGTCCTTCTATCACTATCTGATCCTTCAAAGGTGTCAATTTTGGCAGAATATCAGCTGTGTCGGGCGCTAATTGAAAGTGAAGAAAAATTGTTAATTTTATATAGTACGTTAATAAAAAGCAATTTAAAAAGATTGAATCCGAATTTATTTTTCTTTTTGTCTTACCAAGAACTCTAAGATTGGCAGACGTCATTATTTCACCAGCGGGGTTTTTAGCGATACATTTATAAACACCTTCATCTTCGGGAAAGGCTTCAGAAATCCTCAGAGTACAGAAATCGCCTTCTTTTTGCATTTGAAAGTACTTGGACGGTTTGATTACCTATTATGCAAAAAACGCGATAAGCATTCGCGAGTGAAATTAATATCAAAATTATTATTATAGCTATATCGTATATTATACCTTATCAGCTTTTTTCCATTGTATAGTAGGAATAGGTTTCCCTGTGATTCTGCAGGCAAAAGCAACAGAAGTTCCTTCTTTAATGGTTTGATCTCTTAATGGTTCTAGAACAGTTGGTGCTTTTTCTGCTGTTGGCGTTGTAGGTTTTGCGATCTTTGTTGGAGATTGAGGTCCGCGAATAGTACATTCCGCTTCGCAACGCGCTTCTCCGGCACTGTTAATCGCAACACATTCATATTTCCCAATGTCCTCTGGTACTGTCTCCAGAATCAGAAGTGTATAAATATTGTCTTCTTCCAAAGCTTTATAACGGATATCCGCTGTTATCTTTTTACCGTTCTATAATAAAAAAAGACATTCAAAAACAAATGTTAGTGTCGGTCCACAAGGACTTTAAGCCTTACGCCGTAAGATATTGACCAATTACAATCAATTATTCTCTTCATATTCGACTACGATCTATTTCTTACTGCTTAGGGCTTAAAATCCTTATTGTGGACCGATACTTAATCAATTTAAATTTCTTACTATGTGTATAAAATAATTATTCAATCGAACCGGCAATTTTATAGCTTACGCGCGCGCGCGCGCATGTGTTTGTGTGTGTACACTTATTTTACCTTGAGCCAATAAACATCCAGAGGTTTAGTGCCGGTAATTTTGGCATCGAATCTGGCAAGTTGTCCGGTAGCAACAGAAGCAGATTGAATCGTGGATAAGAAACTGGGTGGTACCGCGCCACCTCGTCCAGGCTGCCTTCTGCGTTCTTCTACAACTAAATTGGCACTACATTTAGCTTTTCCTCCTCTATTCTCAGCGATGACGGAAAAGACACCAGAGTCTTCCATAAACACTTGTCTGATAATTAACACCGATTTGGTACTGAAGGTATAAATTTGAAGATCGGCTGAGTTTTGTATAGGAAAATCTTCACGGTACCATTTGATAGTCGGTAGTGGATCGCCATCGAATTCAACCTCAAATTTGGCCTGTTCTTGCTCAAATGCTCTACAGGGTTGAATTTTCTTTGTGAAAATGGGCGGTTTGGCAGGTTTAACTTGACCTTCCACCATGCGTTCTTGCGTCTTCGCTTTATGTTCTACTTCTGTAGTCTCTGTTGCTGTAATTTTTCTCGTTATTTCTACGTCGCCCTTGACTTCCTTTTGCGTCTGTTTTTGTTTAGCAACATGAACTTCGCGACCATGAACTGTGGATTCAGACGGTTCCGGAGGATATTTTCCTGTGGCTTTAACACGTTCTGTATCTATATCCACTTCGGTAACAAATGGTTTTTTCACATATTTTGGAGGTGGTTGTACCGATTCTTGTTGAGGTGGTTCCTCTCTAACGAGTAACGAGAAATTAGTAATTAGCAATTATTTAATTATCACCAAATTTTTAAAAGTTTAGTAAAATATTTATATGCTTTAGTAATATTATCAAATATTCGTTATATATACTTACAAATTTTCTTCATACTTTTGGGCCATTCCCTTTGCTAAGGAATGTGCAACGATCTTGTCACCGGGAATAGCAAATTGATGCGAGGTTTCCCTTAATCGGGTCTCTTTGAGCACTTGTTCCTCTTCGAGATTCATCAACTTGTTGTAATAATCTTCATTTTTCTTGCTCTTGACAGATTTTTGCCACTCAGTCTCAGGCTCTTTAATAACTTTCGGGCCAAGATGCTCTGTGGCAATCTCAATTCCTTGGGAAACACTTTGGTGGCGTTCGTCGAATACACGTTCCAATTCTGTGTCTTGCCGCTCGGTCTGGTATTGTGTTAGTCCATAATCGTACCAGGCTAAAGAAACAATACATGATAATGGTGTGCCCTGATATATCTCGTATTTTTCGTAAAGAAAAAACGTGTTTAAACATATCGTTTAATCTCAATATCGAATACAGCTGCGTCCTTCAGTGAGGCATTTTTGCAAGTATTAACATTCGTATACATTTTTGCTTGAAAATGTAACGAATCATTTGCGTTATAATTTATTACAAGATCAGATTCAGATACCTCATTGAAGCATCGTTGCGCATCCCTTAATCAAGAAACAAGAGTATCTAACCGGAAATCATAATACCTAAGACACAGTACGTGAACGACGATACAACACATATCGACGACACCTATAGATAACAACAGATAATAGAAATCGAGCTGGATATGGAAAATTCGAATAATTAACATATATTTAAAATTATGCTTTGTTATATTATCAAAAATACTGTTAGACTAAACCATTTGTTTTTTTATGAACGTGCTTTCCTTCGTGTTATAAGAAGGTTTTTTTATATAAAAAGAACAAATCTGCTAAACTGTGAAATTCCTTCATCTGATTATAACTAATTTTTTATTATAAGTAATTCTGCATAATTCATCGAATACTTTTTTCAACGAATTAGTTTTAACATACAATCGCTCGCTACTTTCCGTGCGAGGCATCAAAGGAGGGATGATATGGAGAACGAGCATATCTATCGAAAAGAAAGAGAAAAGGAAAAACAGAAAAACAAAAATACAAGAAAAGCTATAAATTAAACACATGATAGGGATTAGGAGCAAATCATATTGATTGCGCAATATTGAGAGATACGGAAATCTGCTCGATATTTGCACTTTCTACAAATAATACCTGATGTAAATTACTTTAACAGTAAGAAAGCAGCATAATTCTTATAATGCTTATAATGAATATAAACAAATATTAAATAAATATCTTAAATATAGATTAAGGAATAAGTCTAAATGTGAGATAAATTGTGAAATAAATTGAGATTAAATAACTTAAAATAATGAGCAATAAGCCCGTGCCCTCGAGCGCAACAATATATGATTATATATTTATAAGAAAAAAAACATAATTAATAAAATATAAAACAATATTAACGCTCTTCCGACGATTATACATTATTTCTCATACCTGAATATTGATGCGAGAGATACGATACCTTTGATATAAGACGCTCTAATATTTCCATCGATATTTCCAACCATGACGAAGAAGAAGGAGAAGCAAAAGAAGCTGTCGGATTTGATATGATTTTCGTGGTTTTGGAGTGCAAAATGTGGAGAGCAGGAAAGAAGGGATTATTTATGTTCGAATGATTTGGAGTGTTCTCTGTATTCGAATAGAATGCACGTGTCGTATCGATATACGTATATATTATATGTACTGTGTTCCGGTTGCTCGATTCTATCCAATCTACGCTCGCTTCTCGCGAATCGTTATTGGAGGTTTACAACTACTTTTTTCATTTTCACATGTTATATATATATATAAATATATATATATATATATATATATATATATATATATGTATGTGTATGTGTGTATTCTTGTAATCCGTTCAAATTTTTACATTGACTGCGTGATGTATGCTATGAATCCTTCGTAGTACTTTTCAAGAATGTTATTAATTAATTAATTTTACACTTTTTATATATTCATATCTGTTCTACATAATATATACAATCTCATTGCTTTATAAAAGTATAATTTATTTCATTGTGAGATACGAAGAATTCACACAGCCGTATATATGTATGGTTCGGAGTCGGAGTGAAAACTTACGTCTTGGTGAATTTTTCAATACACCACGATAATCGTCGCTTCGTTGCTTGACCGTTAAACTCGTTTCCGTACGTGCTTCGCCAACGGAGCTCCTTGCAATCACTTCCACCTTACCATGATCGTATTGTCTGGTCTTTGGTATATCCAAATGATACATGCCGTCGTATGTTAGTTTATAGCGAGATCCCTGCGAGGAAAAGGAAAATTTAATATAATCACATTATAAATATAATTTCGCGAAAAGTATATTGGCATATTTAATATATAATTATATGTATTACAAGTGCTAATATTTCGAAACTTACATTAACTACTGTATGTCCATTTATTATCCACATAACTCGAGGCCTTGGATGTCCAGTGACTCGACAACAGAATCTAGACCAGTCGCCTTCTTCGACGGTTACCGGTTCTGGTTTACTCACGAAGATAGGTGCTGAGCGTACTTTCTCCTTTTCATCTTCCTCTTCTGGCACGCTAACAAAGTGCGAATAATTCTTTAAATAACATTACATCATGACCACCTGCATATGTCATTTTTACAATGTTGGACGAAGAGAAAGAAAAAATCTATCAATTGGAAAATGACCTTTCTTTTTTGGAAAATCTTTTTTCTTGCAAACAATATCTCAAGATATAAGTACATAAAATAGAAATAAATGCTATTCATCTTATTAGTTTTATCATTTGAAGAAATTAATTTTTTTTTTGTACACAAATATGAAGCATAAAATAATATTTTACATTTGCCATGCTGCTTCCATTTCTCTGATCTTCTCTATGCTTTTCATGCCTTTTGGAAGTTGAGACTCGTAGATAATTCCTGGTTTTCCCGCAGTTTTAATTATAGCCTTGGTCTCGTCCATTCCATAAAGATTCGTAGCTCTGCATAGATATTCGCCACTGTCTTCTGGATAAACCCAACCAAAGTTCATCGCTACATAGCCAAAATCGTAAATAGGCGTAAAGCGATTCTTATGAGGTAATGGTTTCCCGTTGAAGAACCATTCCACCTTCATATTTGGATCACCCACGGGTGCCAATTGGCATTCGAACTTGGTACTATTCATTTCAACAAGATCGGTGTGATCTTGAATCTGCGTGACAAAACGAGGCGGCTGTTTCTTATCAGCGTCATATAGATCGTCTTCAGTTAAATGAATTTCCGAAGTATACTTTTTAATTGTCGCTTCCATCTGCATCAAGGCCTCGGATTTTTTCATACCTTTTGGTACTTGATTTTGCAGAATGATGCTCGGTAATTCTGTGAAAAAGAAACATTTATTTGATGAATCCGCTTCGATACAGTTAATTTGGTTTGAAAATTAAAAGTTGGTAAAAGATTTTACAACATACTCTTGCAAGATACAGCAGCTCGAGTGGTATCTTCTCCAAGATCGTTGATGGCTTTGCAAACATATTCACCAGAATCCTCGGGATAAACATATAAGATGTCCATCGATACGAATCCCATATCGTAAACTGTTCTATATCTGTGCCCTGCAGGTATCAATTTATCATTTCTGTACCATTCGATTCGTAAATTCGGATCTTCTTTGGGCTCTACACGGCATTCGAATCTAACTGGTTCACCCTCATCGACAGTTGTCGATTGGATTTGTGTGATGAAATGAGGCGGTTGTCGCGCTGCTTCTTCCACAGGAGCTTGAGAGACCGGTCCTCGTTCCAATTCTTTTAACTTCTCACCGCTCATTCCCATTGGTAATTGAGAATCAAAATCTATTGTTTTCTTAGCTATGAGAGAAAGAGAGAGAAATGGAAAATTATTTTGTTTTAGATTATATTAGCAAATATGTAAAAGTGTCTGTTATATATTTATATAATTTTAAGCTCGAAATATATTAATATACCTACATATTGCATATACAACTTACATTTGCAAGTAATGGTGGCCTTGGTAGTAGCAGTACCCCACTTGTTGGTAGCTCTGCAAATATATTCACCGCTATCTCGAGCATATGTGTACGACATATCCAATGATATAAAGCCAAAATCATTAATTTGATGAACTCGAGAGCCTGTCGCGAAAGGCCGTCCGTTGTGGAACCAATCGATACGCATAGTAGGATCACCCACAGGCTCGACTCTGCAATCGAAATGACTCGATCCAGCTTCTTCGACTTCAATATCTTTAAGTTCGACAATGAATCTCGGTGGATTCGGCGTTTCTTCCTCCGCCAAGATCTCATCTTTCTTGTATAGAGACTCTTCCAATTTCTGAATACTTTCTGTACCGGTTTTAAAATTACTCGGTAATTGAGGCTCCAGGATGATACCTTGACGTCCACGAACTTGAAGCTTACACGATACTGTAGCTTCGCCATGACGATTGGTGGCTTTACAGGTATATAAACCGGAATCGCGTTGATAGCAATTCGCAACTTCTAAAATGACGAAACCAAAATCGTGAATTGTCTTGATTCTACTACCAGCGAGAAGAGGCTTGCCGTTGTGGAACCATTCGACTCTCATGCTGGAATCGTTAATTGGCTGTAGCCGGCATTCAAAATGAGCAAGAGAATTCTCAGCCAAAGTTAAATCAGAAGGAGTCGTGATAAATTCTGGTGGTCTACCAGTATCATCCTCGGGACTGATCTGACCCGGAACAGCTCCAAGACCTTCCAGCTCGGCAATCTTATCAATCGTGCTTTCCATACCTTTAGGTAACTGAGATTCCAAAATAATACTACGTTTACCCGTACACTTCATCGTGCACGTTGTCACTGCCTCTCCGTAGTCATTTGTCGCTCTACAACTATATTCGCCGGAGTCTTCAGGGTAGATAGGAGAAATTTCCAAAATGACGAAACCAAAATCGCAAAAAGTGCGGAAGCGAGATCCCGTTCGCAATGGTTTACCATTCCAAAACCATTCGACCTACCAAACAGAACAATATATAATGTATACATCTACGTATCTACATGTATAATATATACAGGTACGTATAGACTTTAACGAAATTTAATGAAATTTAATTTACCTTTAATTTTGGATCGTCCGTAGGAATTACTCGTGCTTCGAAATGCGCGCTTTCTCCCTCTCGTAAACCATCGATATTACTCAAAGGTACAGTGAACATAGGTGCCTTGCCACGTTCTTCCACAATTTTTTCGTCCTTCGTACGTATCATCGAATCTTCGAGATTCTGAATTTTTTCTAGACCGCCTTCCATGCCCTTCGGAAGTTGCGATTCCAAAACGAGATTAGCTTTGGAGAAGCATTTGAGCGTTGCTCTTGTAGAATCTTCGCCATATTTGTTAACGGCTCTGCATTCGTAAATCCCAGAGTTCTCTTCGTAACAGTAGAGTATATCTAGGATAACGATACCAAAATCATGGAAGGTGCGATATCGATGACCGTGAGGAAGTTTCTTGCCATTGTAATACCACTCGACTTTCAAGTCGGGATCATTCACTGGAGTCAATCTGGCCTCGAAGTGTGCGGACTGACCTTCTACTAGTTTCGTTACGTCGGCGATCTGCGTAATAAATTTCGGTGGTTCAGCAACAGGAGTCGTAGGTGTAGTTGCTTGCTCTCCGGTATAACTTTCGAGCTCTCGGATTCTAGCAAGCGAGTCCGGCTGCAGAGAATCTAAGTAAACTCCGCTCTTGCCAAAACATTTGATTGTAGCTTTTGTATAATCCTCGCCATATTTATTGCTAGCTTTGCAAACGTATTCCCCGCTGTCATGAGACATCACACCAGCAATATCCAAGACTACGAAGCCGAAATCAGAAACCATCTTGAAACGTGATGAATGCCGTAGAGGCTTTCCATTATGGAACCACTCGACTTTCATATGCGGATCACCCACTGGAATTAGAGTACACTCAAAGTGAGCCGATTGACCATCTTTTAAACCTTCCAAGGATTGAATCTGCGTCGTGAATTTAGGTTTTTGTCCCTTGGACTTGTCGACGCATTCTAGTTGCACGCTAATTTCTGCTTTACCCCATTTGTTGGTAGCTCTACAAGTATAAGTACCTGAATCTTCTATTTTAGTGCCAAGAACTTCGAGGACAACCATGCCGAAAGCGTAAACGGTTCTCGTACGGTGGCTAGCTTCTAAAGATTTGCCATTGTAGAACCATTCAACCACCATAGTTTGGTCACCAGTAGGGATGAGAGATGCTTCAAAATGAGCAATCTCTCCTTCCGAGAGATTGGTCAGATTTTCAAATTGCGATGTAAATATTGGTGGTTGACCTTCTTCCTCTCCTAAGGGAACTCCTTCTTGCCGTTTCAAAGATTCCTCCAGATCTTGGATCGCTTCGAGACCTTCTTTGCCTTTGGGATGCTGCGACTTTTCAATGATATTTTCCTTTGTGGAGCAATAAACCGTCGTTGAAGTAAAGGCTTCGCCTGCTTTATTATAAGCTTTGCAAGTGTAAATACCAGAGTCACGCTCATAAACGTCCGTTAAGTCCAAAGTGACAAATCCAAAATCGCTAGTCATTTTGAAACGCGAACCATGTTCTAAAGGTTTCCCGTTAAAGTACCAATCAATTTTTAAATTAGGATCATCCTTTGGCTCGACTTGTCCCTCTAGATGTAACGGTTCAGATTCTCCCAATTTAAACTCAGGGCCGAGAGGCACTGTCCATATCGGTTTAGGATATTCATGTTCAGGAGCTTCTTCCGGTCTCCGATATTTCGATAGATAAGCATCTTCGGCTTCTTTCACTTTCTCAAGTCCGACTTCTCCTTGTGGATGTTGCGTTTGAAGATAAATATTTTGCTTGCTGGTGCATTTCAAAGTACCAGATGTCTGTGCACTTCCTTTTGAATTTGTAGCTTTAACGGTAATCACTCCAGAATCTTCTTCGTAAGCGTAAGTCAAGTCCAGAGCGACGTAGCCAAAATCATAAGTGCTTTTAAATCTCGCACCGGTCGGCAAGGGTTTATTGTTCAAGAACCATTCAATTTTCATAGTCGGATCTTTCGATGGTTCCACATTGCATTCGAAGTGAGCATTATCGCCTTCGATGCATTCCACGTTATTTAAATGAGTGATGAAAACTGGTTCTTCGTAAGTAGGTTCCGGTTGCTCGGTAGAAATTATATGAGGCTGTTCCAAAACATCGATTTTCGGCAGAGCGTCAGGATGCAAGGTGTCTCCCAACAACCAGTGACGATCGGCAATTTTCAAACTACAGGTTGACACAGCTTCTCCCAAAAGATTAGTTGCTTTACAGGTATAAATTGCGGAATCGTCGGGTCTTAGCCCGTTGATCGACAACGTTACTAGACCGAAATCAAATGTACTACGAAGTCTCGTTCCAGTTTGAAGAGATATACCGTTCTTGAACCATTCCACTCTTAAATTGGGATCAGCTCGTGGTTCCACCTGAGCTTCTAAATAGACACGTTGACCCTCTATCAATTTATCGTAACTTTCGAGATGTTTGGTAAAAACTGGTGCCTGTTGCGGTGTTGTGTCAACAAACATTTCCGGCACTTTATTCATTTCTGCTTCCTTCAATTGAATCTTCTGCCATGCGTCCCTTTGTATGCTGTCAGAATCAATGGCTGAACGCGCTTTTACTTTCAGAGAAATCGACGATATTGCCTCTCCTGCATTGTTAATCGCTTTACAAGTATAAACTCCAGAGTCTTCGGGAATAACTTTTAGAATGTCTAACGTTACATATCCAAAGTCGTGACTCACATGAAAGCGTGAACCTAAATATCAATGCACAATGATTTTGTTAATGTCAAATGTCCACAATACTAATAATATATAAATTTATCGTGCTAAAGAAAGCTATCTTACCCATTTTTAATTCGACACCGTTTATATACCATTCAAATCTTAAACTAGCATCGCCGACAGGAACAACTCTGCATTCGTATCTAGCCATTTGTCCTTCCCAAAGTTCAGTTGGTCCAGTTAGCAACTGCGTGAAAATCGGTTTATCAAAAATCTTTTCCTGTTCCTCGGGTCGTCCGGCTTCCTTGGCTTCTAGCTGAGCGATTCTACGTTGAGCCTCCGGATGTTGAGTATCTAACTGTATGCTCGCCTTAGCTGTACGTGTGGAGTAATTTTTATTAAATAAATTAAATATCGTACTGAGAAGCTTAAATTAAATAAATAAAATTATTTACTTTTAATCTTCATCGAAGCTGTAGTAACAGCTTCGCCTAACGGATTAGACGCGCGGCACATATAAACGCCTTCATCTTCATCACGCACATGAGCAATATCCAAAGATACATAGCCAAAATCATGCACTTTTGTGATTCGCGAACCTGAGGAAATTGTAGTAAAAATTAGTTTCAGTGAGAATTACATTGTCGTAATATTATATCACACCCTTGCTTTAAAAGTAACACAACAAAAGAAATTAAGTTTCCCAGAAAAGAGAAAAAACTATTTTTCAACTTGACAAAAAATTGTTAATTATTATAATTAACTGATCAAATAAAATGTCAAAAAATCTAAATATTGTTCGTAATTACAAAGACAAATATTAATAATAATTTAAGAGATCGTAAAAGAAACAATTTCGTGGGTATACTAATAAATATATTTAATTTATATCAAGATGCGGCTATACAGATATATCTATAAATGCGGTACCAGTTTTGACTTGACTGCAGTCTTCATCAGCCGCTAAACAGTTAATAAGTATATACTTAATACATGATTACATAAAAAACTCGAAATAATAAATAAGTAAAACGCGAATATAGTTCATGTCAACGCAGTTTGTCAATAATTAATAATTAATATAAAAATAATGAATAAAATGAAACGCAATATAATATAACTCATATCATCAATCTCTATAACAAATTGATGGAAAAGTCCCGAATAAACCCGAATGACGATCTGTAATTTATCCTCATTATCTTTAACACGTCCCTTTATTCGTCCCGCGTAATTAATCAAAAAGTGAATATGAGGAGGCCGATAATTAATGTGTGATAAAACAGGAGGCAGTTTCAAGAATCACTTTCACACCGTCATAACGACTGTATTAATTAGAGTGATGACTTCTAATACAATCGTTATGACGGTGTGAAAGCGATTTTTGAAACTGCCTCCTGCTTTATCACAGATTAATCATCGGCCTCCTCATATTCACTTTTTGATTAATTACGCGGGACGAATAAAGGGACGTGTTAAAGATAATGAGGATAAATTACAGATCGTCATTCGGGTTTATGACTTTTCCATCATTTTGTTAGAAATTGCAGACGATATGAGTTATATTATATTGCATTTTATTTTATTACTTTGTTGTTTTACATCAATTATTAATAATTACTGACGATATGAGTTATATTAGATATATTGCGTTTCATTTTATTCATTGTTTTATATCAATTATTAATTACTGACAGACTGCGTTGACATGAATTATATTCGCATTTTACTTATTTATTATTGCAAATTTTTTATGTAATCATATATTAAGTATCAAACGTTTAGCGGCCGATAAAGACTGCAGTCAAGTCGAAACTTAAACCGCATTTATATGATATATCTGTATATCTTGATATAAATAAAATATATTCATTAGTGTATCCACGAAAATAACTCGTTTACGGCCTCTTAAATTATTATTAATATTAATCAAATAAAAATCTCGGCACAAAGAATATTTATGTACACGTTACGCAAGTATTTTATCATATCCATCCTTTTGATATCTATTTCCGCTGTCAATTACGCGACTTAATTGACTTAATTGTTCAGAATTCGCGATGCGGGTATCCTCGCGTCGGTAAATCGACGTGGCGCCTGAATAACGTTACCGCGCGGGATAGCGTGCTTGCCGGGAGCGTTGTCGCGCGCCGTGCGACAAGATGGCCGGGCGAGAATCCAGCCGTTTCAGATATACTCTCGCCCGGCCATCTTGTCGCACGGCGCGCGACAACGCTCCCGGCAAGCACGCGACCCCGCGCGGTAACGTTATTCAGGCGCCACGTCGATTTACGGCGTATGTAGGTACGGCGGGAGAGTAATCGAGAGCGGGAGACGGCCGATTGCCGAGTATTTTCGACGGGGTAGAGAATCTTTCTTAATCCCCGGTAACGCATCGGTCACCCTGATATAATGCAGGTAGATATATGTAGAATGTCGAGTGCACTTTGGCGGGACGGTGCGAGATGCGCGCCCCGTTTCAGACTAAGTCCCGCGAAACGCGTTGAACGACCGAGAATTATTCGGCCGGGCGAGGCCAAGAAATCTTGGACTCTGGGCGCCTCGAGAAACATAATTTTTTTGTTCATTCTTGTTCGTTTCACCCTTAAAAAAAACCCTTAAATCACGCTTTTTGAATTGTGTCACTTTTGAAGAAAAGTTGCGATATTACATAATATTTTGCATCTTATTGAATCTATGTATCTAATGATTCTCTTACTTGTCTCAAGTGGCACTTCGTTTCTGAACCATTCCACTTTAAGCATAGGATCACCTACAGGTATGAGTCTGCATTCGAAATGCGCAGTGTGACCCTCGGCAATGCTATCGATATTTTGCAATGGTTGAGTAAAGACTGGCCGCTGTCGAGTTTGAGGCTCTGGAATCTCAGGTCTTTTCCATGGCTGTTGGGCTTCGAGCTCCCGGATTTTGTCCATTCCCTCGGGCCGTTGAGAATCCAGAATGATGTTATCTCTTGGGATTACTTTAAGTTCGATGGATGATACGCATTGTCCCAACGTGTTAATCGCTCGTACAGAATATTGTCCTGCATCTTCGGGTACGGCATGACCAATGTCCAAAGCCACGTATCCGAAATCAAAAGTCACATGAAAACGTGCTGCAGATGGTAATGGTTTACCATTGTGAAAGAATTCGATTCTGAGATTTGCATCATGCAGGGGTTCTACTTGGCACTCGAAGTGAGCTGTTTGCCCCTCGTATACTTCAGTTGTGCCCTAAAAAAAGTTTTTATATTCATTCCATTTGCATCACATATTTGTTAACCTTTATA
This sequence comes from Wasmannia auropunctata, assembly GCF_000956235.1. Lineage (NCBI taxonomy): Eukaryota > Metazoa > Arthropoda > Insecta > Hymenoptera > Formicidae > Wasmannia > Wasmannia auropunctata. Next base: position 22,017 of record NW_012029276.1, on the reverse strand, counting down.
TGTATATATTTGTTACAATAATTTATATAATAATTACTGATATATCATTATTATCATTATTATTATTATTATTATTATTATTATTATTATTATTATTATTATTTACCCTAAGCTCAGTGATAAATCTTGGTGATGTTACTGGCGGTTCCTCGATTTCTAATCGCGCAGGATGACCCTGGGCCTCTAATTCTCGAATCTTTTCTAGACCATCTGGATGTTGAGTATCCAAAAGAATGCTCCGTCGTGCTATGATAAAAAAATATCATAATTGTTTTGTTTTCTTTCGATAACTGCATTTCTATTATTAACTTTATGCTTGCTTTTTAAATAAATAAAAAAAATCCGATTTTACAATCAATCTTGATCCGTATAGAGTTATCGTCTGACTCGATGTATTATATCTTGAAAACTTATTATGCGTGACATGGTTAATGATTTTCTTAAGTATAACCAATATTTTTATATCGTCTGCAAGACAAAAACTTGTTTGAGCTTGCAAGACTTTACAGATTTTAAGGAAAATCTTCTTTATAAAAGTATTGTCGTTATTCGTTCGACAAATCTTTTCCTTTTTGATCAATTTTATCGTTGTCGATGAATGTTTTTCAATTTCTTCACGGACGGGAAATTAGACTTTGGATATTGTATGCTTTTTGCTGACAATTATGTAGAACATTAGCACAGAACTAACATATACACGAATATACTCCAAATTCCGAATGCAGCATGATAAGTACTATTATGGACACTTACAGCTCACTTTAATAGTGCACGTGTTAACTGCTTCGCCAGCCAGGTTGGTTGCTTTACACATGTAAGTACCAGAATCTTCAGGATAAGTGTAAAGAATATCAAGAGCCACATAGCCAAAATCATGTGTTGTGCGAAAGCGATGACCAGTTTTAATAGCAATCCCATTGACAAACCTAAAGAGAAAATTAAATAGAATTCAATTGATAGAATTATTTATTCGGTAGCAAGTTATAATTTTATCGTCGTATCAATTTTATTCTACTTTTTAAACATTTAAGTTCTAGATAAATATTTCTTTGATTATATAGATGCTATAATATATATTATTCATGTGCATTGAGTATTGAGCATACCATTCGATTTTTAAGTTCGGATCATTAATTGGCTCCACACGACATTCCAAATGAGCGTGCTCGCCTTCTTTGAGATGATCCAGATTGTTCAACGGGGTCAAGAATACAGGTTTCTGGTGAATAACCTCCTTTTCAACTTCTTCTTTGATTTCGACAGTTTCCAGTTCTCGAATTTTTTGCAAACGTTGTGCATCCAACGTATCGAGATATAAACCTTGTTTTGCTGTTCAAATGAAATAATTAATATAAATCACATATGTCCATACTTTTATTATCAGAAATATTGTAAAATCACAAGTTGTATAAAATTTCGTTCACACTTGCAAATTTGCAAAGTAATGAAAAATCATCTCGCTTTATCTCGTATTCTTTCGTTTGTTTCGAAGGTCCACGAAAAAGAAAACATTATTTAACGGGTACACGGTTACTATGATAAATGTGATTTATGAATATAAATAATATACATATGTAGAGTAAAATATCACTTACAATCCACGCTGATTACGCAAGTAGTGATTGCTTCGCCAACAGCGTTTCTTGCTTTGCACATATAGGTACCCGAATCTTCAGGATAAGCATAAAGAATATCGAGAGCGACATATCCAAAATCATAAGTTGTTTTAAATTTATGACCTTGAGGAATAGGACGTCCATTTCTAAACCATTCGACCTTCATCGTCGGATCATTTACGGGAGTCAATGTAGCTTCGAGATGAGCGCTTTTGCCTTCTGGAAGGTGTTCAATATTCTTCAATGGTCGTCCAAAAGTGGGCTTCTCGGCGATAATTGTATCTTCTTCGATCACTCGTTTGTATCTTGAGTCATCTTCGAGATATTGTATCTTTTTCAATGCGCTCTCATGTTGCGTGTCATGAATAATTGATGCTCGAGCTAAAAAGAGATTTTTATTTGAATTCAAATAATGTAAAGCGATATAAAAAAAAAGGGAAAAGACTTATTGTTAGATCAATACAAGGAAGAGAAGAAATAAAACATAATGTATGTAAATTTAAAATTAAAGATAAAAATTTAAGAAACAAGTGATTAACACATACGCGCACACATATAATAAAATCGATAAATCTGAGTTACGTTATCATGCAGATGCCCTATTATATTACTCACACTTCACGTCAAGATTAATCGAGCTCTTCGCCGATCCCAATTTATTGGTGGCTTGACAAGTATACGTGCCCGAATCTTCAGCATATACAGTCAATACGTCCAACGATGCAAATCCAAAATCACAAGTAGTTCTGTATCTGTGACCAGTGGATAATGGTTTGCCATTATGAAACCATTCCACTTTCATATTGGGATCGGGGTAAGGTTCTATACGACACTCATAATGTGCGCTTTGTCCTTCGACTAGACTGATAGGTCCATTCAGTTGAACCGTAAAGGATGGCTTGTCCTTTATCACAATCTCCTTCTCCTCACGACGTTGATATTTTGTAGTATCCTCCAGAGCTTGTAGCTTTGACAAAGCGCCCTCATGTTGTGATTCGAACTGCAAAGCTGCTTTAGCTGCATTTTAGAAGAATTTTTGACATAACGTAGTTATACGAGAATCGTCAAAGGAAATCACATTCGATGTATCGAACGATGTATTCCGTAAAATAACGAAAATTTTCAGTAGACTCACAATAAATCGAGTAGATGTGCAATACTTATTTGTAAATAGTAGCAAATAAGTTTAACAATAAATAATACATCAAGCCAATAAAGTATAAAAAGTATAAAATAACCGATAGTTACGTAGCAAATAGATATAGGATTTCAAACATTTTTAGTTTAATTATATATAATTAAAGCGCATGTTAATTAATATTAAGCTAGTTTACCAAATCTATAAAAACAAATAAGTGTTACTGACAAGATTCTGTTCTTAAAATTAATTTGTAGATTGTGTGAAAAGTACGTAATAAAAGTTTGTAAATACCTTTGTAAGTAACTATATCTGAGATGTGCGTTATGCGTTAAATTAATAATATACGTACACTGAACAAATAATGTTGCTGAAGTAGCTGCTTCTCCAAGTTCGTTTATAGCGCGACACGTATAAGTGCCAGAATCTTCGGGATTGACGTACTTCATATTTAAAGCGACATATCCAAAATCATGCATGGTCGTTACACGATTTGCTTTTGAAGAATTAAAAATAACAAAGAATATTTTTAAAAGAATCTTAATATGAGACGACATGTTTTTTAATATAACATAAAAATGCTTACAGGCTGAAATAGGAACTCCGTTACGTAGCCATTCCACCTTGAGTTTAGGATCTCCAACTGGGATAACGCGTGCCTCGAAATGTGCTGCCTGATTCTCAGCAACACGGAGATCTTTTATCGGCATTGTAAAAACAGGAGCTTGCGTAATAATTTCCTCGGTTGCAGGTTTACGTTGATAACGAGATGTATCCTCTAACGAACGAAGACGTTGAAGAGTTTCTTCGCTCTGAGTCTCTGTGTAGATTGACTTTTTAGCTATCAATAAAAAGAAAAAAATAGTAAATTAATGTTGTTAATATTTAAAAGAAATTATCCAACAAATTTTAAAGAATTTAAAGTAACAAAAAGCAGCTTACAGTGAACGATAGCGGTTGCAGAAGTAATAGCTTCACCAATAATATTTTTAGCTCTGCAAGTGTATGTTCCAGAGTCTTCTGGATACGCGTACATAATATCGAGAGCGACGAAGCCAAAGCTGTTTGTTTCGACAAATCTCGAGCCTGCTTTTACTGGTTTATTATTATGGAACCATTCAATTTTCATTGTTGGGTCAGACACTGGAATTAATCTGCATTCAAAATGTGCTCGCTGACCCTCTTTTATCTCGACATTGTTTAATGAAGTTGTAAAAATAGGCGCCTGAGTGGTAGTTTCTTCAATAACTTCTTGTCTATAATATTTGGATTTATCCTCGAGATAGTGAATCTGCTCAAGTCCAAGCTCGTTTTGCGTGTCCGTTAATATTTGTGCGCTCGAACGACATGTTAAAGTACAGAGTACTTCGTCACTTCCTACCAAATTAACAGCACGACAGGTATACGTTCCAGAATCCTCGGCAATCAAATCAATTACGTCCAATGCAACGTAACCAAAATCATGAATTGGACGGAAGCGATGTCCTGCAAATTAATTTGCAAAATCAAATATAAATTGACAAATATGAATCGGACATTTTTAATAGATTTGAAAAAAGAAGAAATGTAGTGATAATTAATATGTGGTTGTATGAAAATAAATCTAATGCTGCAGAAGGGATAGCAATGAAATTAATGAGAGATTACCTATCGTTACTGGATGACCATTTTTAAACCATTCGACTTTCAAATTCGGATCCGTTACAGGCTCCAGTTTGCACTCGAAATGGGCGTGTTGTCCTTCCCGAAGATTTTCTTGGTTTTTCGGTTTTGTAATAAATTTCGGTTTTACATTGACGACTTCATCCACTAGTTCATGTCTTTTATATCGTGAAGCATCCTCCAAGTACTGAATTCTTTCCAATCCCTCAGGATGTTGAGACTCTAGAAGTAAATCCTTCTTAGCGTGTACTCTTACAGAGCATGAAGTAACTGCTTCGCCGAGCTGATTTCTAGCTTGACAGGTATATACGCCAGAGTCTTCTGGATAAACACCGAGAATGTCTAGAGCCACATAATCAAATTCATAAGATGGTCTGAATCGATGGCCAGTTTTGATCGGTCGACCATTAACAAACCAATCGACTTTCATAGTCACATCACCAATTGGTTGAAGACGACATTCGAGATGAACATTGGTCAATTCTACAGTCTCAATATTATGCAGAGGTCGAGTGAACTGAGGAGCTTGCATCACAGTGACTTCCTCTTGTTGAGTTTTGCGATATCTATACACGAGCAAAATAATAAATAAGACAAATAATTGTGTGTGTGTGTGTGTAAAAAGATATGAATTACAATAAAAATTACAATAAATAAAAGCATACCTTGATGAGTCTTCCAACATTTGTATATGCTCAAGTGATTGTTCATTTTGCGTTTCAGTGACAATATCGGATCTTCCGATAACTCTAACGCAAGCAGAAGTATGCGCGGTACCTAGATGATTAGTAGCTCTGACTGTATATTCGCCAGAGTCGTAAACAGTAGCGTGTACTATATCAAGTGCGACGAATCCGAAATCGTAGTAAGTTCTGAATCTAGAACCGACTGTGACTGGACGTCCGTTTTGGAACCATTCAACTCTCATTGTTGGATCGCCCATTGGTTCCAGACGACACTCCAAGTGAATATTTTTGCCCTCGCTAACTGGTTTAGGATCACTCAATGGCTGGATAAAAATTGGTTTTGATTTGGAGATCTCTTCGATATGATACTGCGGTTCAACAAACTTGGATTCTTCTAAACGTTGAGTCTTCTCGTAAGTGCCGCGATGCATACTGCTAGTATCTACGCTCGAACGCGCTGAAATAAAAATCAACACACAATTGTCGTTAATTGTCTATTATCTTAGCAAATTGCTTCATTGCGGCATAAATAAAATTGTATGTATCTTACTCTCTACAGTCATGGTGGCAGATAAACGAGCTTCTCCACGAGAGTTTTTGGCCACAACAGTATATGTGCCAGTGTCTTCAGAACGAACCTGAAGAATATCAATGGAAACGTAACCGAAATCGTGATACGTTTGAATTCTATTAGCAGCAGTTATGGGTTTGCCATTGTGGTACCATTCGATCTTCATACTCAGATCACTTTGAGGTTCGACGCGTGCCTCAAAATGCGCTCGTTGACCTTCTACGATTTTATTGGTACCTTTAAGATTACCCAAAAATCGTGGTGCTTGTATAATCTGCGTTTCTTCCTGAATTTGTCGCGAATATCTACTCGCATCTTCGAGAGACTGAATTTTTTGAAGACCAGTAGGATGCTGGCTGTCATAAATAACATCATTCTTGCTAATTACACTCAATTGAGCAGTAGTGTGAGCCTCACCGGCTCTATTGTAGGCTCGGCAAGTATACACGCCAACATCATGTATCGTTACGTATTTGATGGTTAATGCCACGTAACCGAAATTGAAGAAAGTTGTAATTCGAGAACCTAATTCCGAATACATTCCGTGAATATATATAAATGTACGATATATATTTATGTGAAGAGAATTATGTATTACTCACTGGCTTCTACAGGTCGTCCATCTTTCAGCCACTCAACACGGAGATCGGCATCACCAATTGGTTCGAGGCGCGCCTCAAAATGGGCAAATCCGCCTTCTCGTATGCCGCTCTGATCCTTAATAGGCGATTTAAATTCCGGTGGGCTACTTGGCTCAGGCTGCTCCTTCACGTATTTTTGGTGCATCGCCTGTTGATATGCTTCCAATTCCTCGGCAGCCTCTATGTATCTCAGTTGTTCGGGAATACCCAAATCTGTTGTTACGCTTGTTCGCGCTGCACAATAATTAACACGTCAATATTCGAAAAATATTGAGATAAAAGTTATTTGAGAATAATCATCCGTTACGAAACTAAGACTCACCAAAGACACGAAGAGTCGCAGAGCTGATGGCCTCTCCTAAGCGGTTCACAGCTCTGACAGTATAAGAACCTGCATCTTCAGCCCGTAGGTGCATTACATTGAGTGAGACGTAGCCGAAATTGAAGATGCTAGTAATTCTTGAGCCTAGTAAATAATAATAATAATTAATAGTCTTTTACATTAATTTTTTTTTTTTAATTAAAATCGCTTCTTTTGAAAATATCGATACTCACTGGCTGTGATTGGTTTTCCATCCTTGTACCACTCCACTTTCATAGTAGGGTCGCTAACAGGTGTCAATTGCGCCTCGAAATGGGCATTACGACCTTCCTGTAGCTCACCAAGATCCTGGAGCGGGCGGATGAAAACCGGCCGCTGTGAAGAGGTTTCCTCCACGCTCTCTTGTCTTTGATACTTGCTGTAATCCTCGAGCTGTTGGATGTATTGGAGGCTGTCGGGGTGTTGGCTTGCTTGTTCAATCGTGGCACGTGCTGAGAAAAAGAGAACTTATATGATTGGAGAAAAAAAATCTGTAAAATGTTCTTTTTCATCATTACTCACGGGTTACGCTGAGGGTGGCTCGAGATTCGGCAATTCCGGTCGAGCTTACAACGCGGCACAAGTACTCGCCGCTATCTTGAAGAACGATACTAATGAGATCGAGTGAAATAAAACCAAAGCGAAAGACGGAAGTCGCCCGAGAACCTGTGAAAGATATATGCGCCAATGCAATTCGGTTAACCAGGTAAAGTTTGGTCGCGTAAAATAAAACGTGATACAAAAGTTTTATTTTACTAACTCGCATCGAGTGCTCTGCCGTTGACATACCACTCCACCCTCATAGTGGGGTCGCCCACCGGTTCGATTCTGGCCTCGAAGTGAATTCGTCCACCTTCGATTTGATGAACGTCCTTTAGCGGTATAATGAAACGTGGCGGAGGATAAACTTTGTCTTCTTCAGGGGGCGGCAAATAAGGCTTCGCGCGTTCCACATGTCTCAGGTAAATCACTTCGGGGCCAGGCGCTGGTCTGCAAACATTTATTACTCAATTTATCTGTATCTCACAATACACTTTTTGTTCGAGAAAATAAAAGTCGATTTCATGAATAATATGGGCCTCTGGGACTTTACATTTTATCTGCGCTTTAATGGGGATATAAATTAAAACATGGAAAGAGATTGTGCGGCGACGCTGCCGCGCCGCACAATTGCACACGGCGTGCATGTGCCATTAGTACGGCGGACGCCTGTACGTAGACCACCCGTCGTACAGCGTGCTTTCTCGCGAGTACACACAAAAACGACTTTCTTGCGAGTGACTTTCAGCCAAATAACAATGTTTGTTATAAACAATCGCCAGGAGACTAACAAACGAACTTTTCCTCGTAATTGAAAAACGTTTGAGGATGTAAAAATTGGCCTATTTATTACATTCTCAAACGTTTTTTAATTATACGGGAAAAAGCTCGTTTGTTAGCATCCTGGCGGATGTTTATAACCAACATTGTTATTCGGCTGAAAGTCACTCGCGAAAAAGTTGTTCTTGTGTGTATGTATGTACATATACTCGCGAGAAAGCGTACGACGGGTGGTATAACTACGTTATACAGGCGCCCGCCGTACTAATGGTGCGTGTACGCCGTGTGCAATTGTGCAGCGTGGCAACGTCGCCACAAAGATTAATGTTAATTTAATTTGCTAAGTCAGTAAACACTTGAAAAATCTCTCACTCTGGTTCGATGACTTTCGTTGGTCGGGGTAAATTCAGGCGTCTTGGTTCCGGGGTCGTTCCTTTTGGCGTCTCTACAAAAAGTCGTGCTCGAGTTGCGGTGGAGCCGGCTACATTTTGAGCTGTACATTGGTACCAGGCTGCGTCTGAAAATTTAGCGCATGGGATGTCCAAAGTCGAAGCTCCGCTACCATCGCTCGATATACGTACTTCAGGACCAGGTGTTATCGGTACACCATCCTGCAAAAGTTTTCGATGTCAAAGAAATCGTAATTATATAGTAGATAAAATTTGAAGAAATTACAATACCTTTTGCCACGTGATACGTGGATTGGGCGTGCCGACTGCGCGTGCCATGAAGATCACGGGTTCTCCCTCTTTTACGCTTGTTGTAATAAAACGTTCGACAAATTTTGGCGCAACTACTTGTTCTTTTTCAATAACGCTCAAGTTGCACTGACAAGAAGTTTCGCCAGCTTTATTTCGAGCAATGCACGTTACTACGCCAGCGTCGGCACGATTCACGTTCGTGATCATCAACGAATTGTTACCAGATTCATTTACAAGAATTTTATGAGTCATGTCATTGGCGACTTGTTGGCCATTAATGTACCAAATGACTTCGGGATATGGACGACCAGTTACGCGACAGTCGAATCTGAAATATATTATTGCTAATGTCGTTATTGTCTCTCATGTTAACATTACAAACACACCTGCACTCATCGAAAATAATATGTATTTAAGAGCGAAAGAAAAACTATAGAAAGATACTAAAGATGGAGAAGAGCGAAGCGTACCGCGTCATTTTGCCTTCAGTAGCTTCCTTATCTGTGATGGTACGAACAAAATTCGGTGGCAGAACCTTGCTAGAGTCAGTTGATTCAATGGTCGATTCTACTTGTTGAGTCTTAATAAATTCTCTTTGCGGTTGATACGGAACTTGATCTACTTGATCGTTGGATTCAATTGCCAAATAAGCGGAACTAACAGTGCAACCTTGAGGATTCTCAGACAATAATGTATAATGACCGCTGTCTTCCGGCAGAGCGATTCGAATTCGTAAAGTAGCTTGCTGATTCAAGTAGCTCGTCTCCACGCGCTGAGAATCTCGAATTCTCTGGCCATTTTTGAACCATGTTAACTACAACAATTTAACATATGTTAAGTTGAAGGACACTTTACATATTTTATAAACGATTATCGTTTCGTTAATGACAGATGAAATATATAGAAATTTATAGTTAGAAATATAATATACATAATTGTATAACATTGCGTTGCATTGAAGAATTAAATGTGTCGAATGTATTTTTTGATATCTCAGTTTTTTCAATGCACTTGAAACTTACTCTTGGTTTCGGATTGCCAGTTATCTTTGCGGTGAAGACAGCGTCCGATCCTTCAATGAGTTTCGAATTTCTAGGTTTCTGAGTGATTTGCGGAGGTGCGACCGGTCCCAAGGTACGATCAACTGTCGTAGAAATTTGCAGGTCGGACTCACCCGCAAAACGTCGAGTAATTGATTCACGGAATTCCAATTCACGCAACAATCTGTATTCAAAGGTGTCCACCTGCGCATTTGAAAAGTAATGAATATTACTTTAAGCATATCGTTATTTTATTAAAACAACTAATACTAAATATTTGACTTTAATATACCTTAAAATCTTCAATGCTTGTACTTGTGCCATTAATGTAACTTCGTTTATCTGTCATTTGTTGATGACTACGTTGTTGGAAAAGTTGACTTCCACTTTGCATTTTTTGTTCACTCGTCTGAAAGCTTTGCGTAAATTCTTTCTTGTAAGTATCTGTTAATTGCTGCGCTGGAGGACCAAATCCTTCTGGCTGTATATAAACCGAGCAAATAGCTTCGCCTGAAAAGTAAAGAAAACATAAGCTTTTTCCATTTTGTTTTAACGTTAATTCTAACAGAAGAACAAAAAGTTTCAAAATGTATTCTAAATGGAAACTGCCCTTGTAGAAGAAACTCTTACCATATTGATTCTTTGCACTGCACGTGTATTCGCCCTCGTCCCCTGGACCGATCTGATTAATTTGCAGTATGACAATTCCAGAATTTTCATTATAAGACATTCGAATCTTTCGTGATTCTAGTAACGGCACTCCTTTGTGTGTCCAAGAAACTGATGGTCTCGGATTACCTCGAACACAGCCTTCAAAAATCGCATTACCGCCCTGCGCAAATCTGGCATTTTTGAAGATTCGCTCGAAAATTGGTGGCGAGGGATCCCCAGGTTTACCCGTAAAGCTGTCAATAATTTAATGAGATCGTGTTAAAAATTGTGTTAATGATAGCTATAGTCCTCTTATAGTTACAAATAAAGAGCTACAATTGATAAGTGTCGCAATACTTACACTGGTACCGTTGGCGTCGTTTGCATAACGATCTCTCCTTGAACTGCAGAAATAAAAGAAAGTTAATTTACTTCTACATAATTAAAATGTAAATAATATTAAACATAATTAAAATTAATCTATTTTATCTATCTACATTATTTAAATTCAATTCCCCTTCCCTGCAATTGAAATTCAGAATTATAAACTTGTATGTATTTTTGCAATGGCCTGTTCTCACAGACTAACGAGTAAATTGGTTTAAATTACGATATGTCCCGATGTAGACATAATTTGATTTAAAAAAATGCGGCACCATCATCGCGCGTAACGATGACAGAAAAAATAAAACAGCTTGTGATTCGTGTTTCCTTGGTTTGTTCTACCCTAATTGGAAAATACGATAAAAGTTATACGAAGAAGAAAGATGTACACGCATAGTGATTTAAATATGATCATGTACAGTTTTACTTGACTAATAAATGAGCAAATTTCAGAAGATAATCAGTAGCTAGAAAATATCTTCTGCGGATGGCAGAAAGCCATGTAAAAGAATGAACTTAATCATTATAACATAAAGAAATAAGAAAATTAATTTCTTATAAAATTTTTTTTAATGTTTACAAATATTTCAAAGATTATCTGCATTCCAGAAATAAGATTTAATATAATTAAATCCAGTTTATGTGCATAAAAGGATAGCTAATTACTGATTGATCATTTTATATAAAACAATACGTTCACGTTTTCCATTTGAATATGAAACTTGACATGTATAAATAGATTTTCTCAATTCATATTATTCAATTAATTTATTAAGTTTGTGTAGATTAATTATTTAATTATAAAAAATTAATCATTTTCCTCATTGTACGTGACATTGCGATTAAACATCGTTCGCTTTTACGATTCGCGAGCCATGAAGGGGATGAAGGACGTATATACTGCTACAAGCACGGGATTGTATTTTTGCATTTGGATAGGGATCACGTTACCGTGAGCCATTTTAGGCGCAACTATCTTTGCTCAGCGCTGCGCACCGCGACGAGTCGCGACGCGATGCGTCTACCGCCGTGCCTGGACCAATCGCGTTTTCCGTTACGCAAAAGCAGTCACTGACGAAAATAAAATCGGGTCCAACATTTCTCTTCTTCTATCTGCGTACGATTTTGCGTAAGATTTGTACATTTTATATCCACATATTGAATTTTTAAATTTAAAATATTATCTTGTCTTTTCTTTCGTTAGTCTTTCCTATTTTCACTTATTTTCTACCATCCTCTCATCATCGTTCTTTTTAATCGATGATCGACTGACTGGTGATGCCAAGACATGTATTATGATCAGCTGTTTAGATTTCTAAAACATCTACGTTTCGTCAAATTTATAATAAACATATATTATAGAGCAATTAATCGATTTTTACATATTTGTACAATAAAATAAATATATTTATAAAAACAAATTATTGTATAATTTTCTTTACTACATTTAATTTTAGCGCGCGCACGTGTGTGTGTGTGTGTGTGTGTGTGTGTGTGTGTGTGTGTGTGCATGTGCGTATGCGCGCACACATGTACATGTATATATTCAACATATTTTGTGTAATTAAAATTTTAAGCAATTATATTTTATTACTCGTAAATACATATTTTTAATCAGATTTTTCGATTTAATCCTTCTTTGTGTACATGAAAAATAGTAGTTTAACGCTTTAGCCACTAGCATGACGGAGTTGCTTACTGTACATACATTGTCTTGTAGTTTTACGCACGTTGAAATATAATCCAACACGTTTCGATGCACATCGATGTAAGTAAGATTCATAAACCTGTCAGTGTTTATATTATTTGGCAGCCATAGCACACTCTGACACGTCCATATATATTTTTCAATTCTTTAACGTATAACGCAGTTGGCAAACGTACTTTAGTAAAACTATTTTTGATAGCAGAAATATATATATATATATATATATATATATATATATATATATAATTCTAACTACTATTTTATATATATAAAATTTTATTTACAAAATATAATATTGAATGCATAATACAATATATATTATGCACGCATGCATAACGCACGTTTTTGAAACTTCTACAAGAATCTTCAAAATTGAAGTTTTCTATGAAATTATTTATATTCTATTTTTGAAAAACTAAAAGTGATAGTATTAATTATCATAACAAAAAACAAATAAGAAGAAAATATTATTAAACAAATATAAATTTTAAACTTTTAAATTTTACGTTTTTTTTATTTTGTAAATAATTAAATATTAAAATAAATAATTTCTCTTGTTTTTAGAATGTTAATACATGCCTATTTTGCATAAACTCTGTAATAAATTAAATAGACAAAAAAACAAGATATAATAAATATTTTTTACAATTTACAACTAGTGTGAAGTTTTCTCAATATCACGTTTATAAATATTTAGCATATTATCTTAAATTATATTTTATTACTTTAATCAAATAATATCCAACTAACTTTTATATTATATGTTGTTTTACTTTTTTATATATTACAAAAGCAAAAATTTTTTATCTCTAAGAAAAAAAGCTCTAATATAAACAAAGACAAAATAACATAATAATAGATTCTATTTTATTGTAAATAAAGTTGCAAGCATATGTAATATTTGTTTTCAATTAAGCAAATTATGTGTGGAGTATATAATAAAATTAACAGTGATAATACACTATATTGAATTAAATATAAAATCGCTTTGATTGTCTTTTTTTTTTAAACAACAGATCAATTTTTTACTTGTTGAAATTAAAATTTTGAAAAGTAAATTGTTAATAGAAGAAAATTATAAATACTATTTTAAATGTATGTTTCTTCTTGATATAATACGCATAACGCGATGGTATTCCTCCGACAGCATGTGAAAGAATTTTTGAAACGATCATGTCGAGAGTGTGGAGAACTATCTTTAGAGCTCTCGCACGGATGGTGCTCCTTGTACAGAAATAGAATACGAATATTCGTTGACGTTGATATCAGAAGAAATATATTAAAACTAGTTTAAATATATTTTCACTCTTTGATAAAAAAAATTAAAAGAAATAGAAATATCGTGAAAATATGTATATAGCAATGATGACTATCTTTTTTTACGAGCATTCGCAATATCTAGAAATTACATTGTAAAATGTAATTTTATAAATTTTCTAATATGCAATAAATCTTGAGTATAATCGATATAAATTTTCTGTTCTCTTCTTGCTTAAATTCTTCATATTTTCGATAGACTATTGTCCAAGAATCAAAGTAATCTTGTCTTGTCTTGGTTTTTCAATCATCACAACTGACCTCTCTGCTGACTGGTGATCTGTTGTCGTGTGACTTGTCTTTCCGTCCTTTGCTGAATGTATTGTTGCTGTTCTTGCATGACAGCTTGTTGCTGTTGTTGTTGCTTTTGTTCTTGAGATTGTTGTCGCTTCATCTTGGATCGAGAAACTTAATAAAGTTGTAAGTCGTTCGGTTGGCAAGAAATTGTGACCAACTATTTGACTTAATAGTAATAGTAGTAAATTGCTAATTAAACTGGAGAATCTAGAGAAATCTCCGTTTTATCTTTTTTTCTCGATGCTGTGTTTTATCACCCAAGATTTAACAAACAAACTCTTGATGCACAACGATTGAAGCAAATCACTCGCACTTGTCTCGCTTTACTCCGCAATACACGCAGTTTTGCTGGTAACCGCGGCTTAGTTCAGACAGTCGGCAGAAATTAAGTCATCGTCAAAAGTCTTGTCCCCGTGATTCTTTAAACCAAGACGTCGGTCGAATGCGAATTGGACGGGTTACGACTTAACGCTTAGCTAAAGCATAAGAAGATGGAGAGGGTGTCGCATAGTCAGAGTGGGGACATTTGAACGCCCTGACGCCTGACGCGTGCGGAAGTTGCTTGCTTAAGAGGAACAAGAGAAATATGAGGGTGTATGAGTCAGTTGAACATATTTGAAAAAAATTTCAACAATTTTTATATTTTATGATCTGTAGGAATGAAGAGGAGGAGGAGATTAGAGGTATCAATATTCAATATGTATTATATAATATATATTACAAAGTGATAAGTGCGCCAAATATCATGGCATATATTTTTTGTGTTAATTTTTATTTCACAAATTTATTAATTTAATTAAGATTTTGTATTTACTGCACTTGCCGTTTTTTATTTTTCTGGTAATCATTGATTTATAATTAAGAAAAAAGCCATATATTGGAAAAATATAAAATATGGAGATTAAAAATTTGCTTGCTAAATTTTATAGATGGTTAGAGTATATATCTTATCGCGTACGATTAAAGCGGTAAAATCTCAATGGTAAAATCTCACGCAGCGTTAATTCTTGCGCTCACTGACAGCTACCCACGCATCTTTACATTATGTCTCTCTCTCTCTCTCTCTCTCTCTCTCTCTGTATCTCTCTTTCATTATTTCCCTCTAAAATTAAGTATTCTAAACTTTCAAGCTTGAATGCGCATGATAGACGCATTCTCTTTTCTTTTTCTTCTTAGCGCCTCTTTATTTTTTTACGTCCACCGTTTTGTCGAATAAATAGTACAAATCTTTATATTCTTATTCTTATTATTATTATTATTATTATTATTATGATATACATGTTGTGTGTGTGTGTGTGTGTGTGGGCGCGCGCGCGCTTCAGAATTTACGCATTTTTATTATTTTCCTCTCTCTCTCTCTCTCTCTCTCTCTCTCTCTCTCTCTATCTCTATCTCTTCCTAATTTTTGTCTCGCTCTATTTGATACATTTATTTTTTTTTTCTTGATGGAATTTTGTGGTAGGAAACATTCTATTGTATGTGCGTAATCTCGTTGCAGCCAAGTTTAGCCACACGAGCAGCCCCTGATCGCGACTCTGAGAGCGAGCACCGCCTGCGCACTGTACGCTTGTATATTCGAACTAATGTCGCTGCACATTTCTAAAAACATGTGCAAGCACATCAATGAAATTAACAACGTGGGAGATATTCTCGTGAGGACTTGAATTCTATTTTTGAGACGTTTTTAATATCGTGCAGGAAACTTGTGGACTTTTAAAAGAATCTTCTTTAAACCTTAAAGATTTTGTAGCTGTTTTATATACACACGGTTACAGACTATAAACAATTATAGTTTTCTATTTATCAGCAATGAGAATGATTCTGTCTAATCATTAATGTTTCATTGACGAATCAGAATGACACATTGATTGCGATACTTGTATACTATTATTATAATATACTTTCGACAACAATACATATCTTGAAACGTAATGTATACTTTACACCGCAATTAATCTACATCAATCTTTTATAAAATACGTTTTATGTATTTATTATTGTATCAATGAAAAGCAAATGTTAATGGTTACAATTCACGCAAGGAAGGAAGTCTCATCTCGCACTTTCGCGCCCAGAATATCGGTATAATCATGAAGAAGGTAGGTCACGCATGAATCATCGCGTTTCGTCCAAGATGCATGCCGCATAGCGACGCGTCTATTTTGAGATTCTGTGAAATAATCTCGGCCGAGATGACGAGAGAACTTTTGCATTTAATGATTTTATAATTCAAATACTAAAGACAAACGTATATATTGCTAAGAGCATCACGATCTTATATATTTCATCCATATATTATCATGTTCTACTTTAGGCAATTGCCATTAAGAAGAGACGATACAACTAAAAATTGCATAAACTCGATATAAAATTATTTCAAGTTGGAATAATCTAAATCGATACTTTGTTTGTTTTTTCGCAAAACCGATAGTTTTTTCATCCGTGAATATCAATTACGTATGCATCATATTTATAATTTTACACATAAAATTAAATTGTTATTATTTTATTATAGATCCGTAGATTTAGATTTTAAGTACTCACCGTCTTTCTCGTACATTCCATGACTATATAATGGGAGTCTGATATCCAAACATGAACCACCGATGTTAGTTCCATTTTTCGTGTAGATAGTATTTAATTCATGCCCGATGTAATTTGTTATCTGTATTGCATCAAATTCTCTTTCCACGTTTTCGCAATTATTTCCTTCTATGAAACTGTTATATAATTTGATAATGAAACTTAGTCAATTATAATGAATTAAATGGATTGATGCAACTACCTGTAATTTGCAGTTAATCCGAGATCATAAAAGGACTCATACAGTTGCTTGCGATTTGTCAAAGTAGATTTAACACATTTGTCTTGCGATAAGAATAGGTCTTTTAAAGCTACGTATTTTGGGAAATGATCCTGTGGAAACCATTCAAGCATGCATTTCTTGTGATTGTAGTGAGTGCTGCATATTGATGATGTGCCTATAATTAAATATCAATACTGTTTGAAAAATGTAACATTATAACTCAAATTTTTATTATTTAACTGATAATGAGTTGTGGAGAAAACGGATTAACACTCTTTTCACAAATAAAGTCGTTTGTTTTTCTTCCGTATATTTTTGGATTGCCGACTCACATTTTCCTCCACATTCCACAAGATTATTTTAACATCTATTTTCATCAGATCATTTCTGTTCTTCATGTAAGAAACAAGTTGAGCTTTATAATATCTAGAAACTATATTACGAGAGTACAAGACAAAACTTTATCGTTTATGTGCAAGATAATATTTTAATCACTAGTTTGTTTTAGTTTTAATAAGAAATAATTTTTCTTTTTAACTATATATAAGTATGTGTATAAAGTCATATAAAAATATTATACATAATAAAAATTACAATTAGTATATTAATATATTATATAGTATTAATTATAAGAAAATTACAAAATTAAGAATTTTTAAAAAATGTTTAAGTTTAATCGAAAAGTATAGAGATATATTATTAAAGAATTATATATTAAACTATTATGATGCTACATATAAAAGAGTATTTCTTTAAAGGAAAAATAAATAAAAAACTTTTCTCAAATTTTTCACAATTTCTATAATAAGCATTGCAATTAATTTAAAATTAAATGTTAAAATTAAAAAATTATGCTATTTGTGAAAGATTATTTGCAGAAGAGTAGCATACAATAATATAATGTTGATATGATAATCTAACACTGTTTACTTAATAAATAATCGAAGGCTTACCTTATATTTCTGTTCACCATCAATGCTGATACATTACAATGTCTTATATACGTCAAGAAAAAGGTAATTACAAAGGCAGAATAAAAAGGAAAATGGAATATAGGCAAGAATGGGAAATAATTTATTAAACCATTTACCCAAGTTCAGATTATAGAGAAAGCATACATTTATTTACATAATATATATAAATATTATTGTGAATTCATGGATAGCGAAATTAATAAATAAGAATTAACTCCTTGCGATGAGAAAACATATTAAAATATCTTACTTTTAATTGTCTAAATTGCCTTCTGCCATTTATTAAATATTAGATAATAATTATTTACGTAATTTACAAAATCTTGAGCATTCATAAAATTATTCAAGAAATGCTGATTTTATGACTGTATTTTTTGAATTAAATAATACGTAAATTATTCTCTGTAACTATAATTGACGCAAGGAGCTAATAGCATAGCGATTCATAGCCGTACATGCCCGTACATACCCATAATAGATCCCATATTCCGTCTAGCTATAAAATATTAACTTCTCGTGTTTTAAGCAAAAACAATTAACATAAAAACTTGTAAGAACTATTAAATAATTAAAAGTTTTATTTAGAGCGATTGAATATTCTTATTGCATTTATTTACGTTTAATAATACAAATAATTTTCTCTTATCATGTTTTTAAACAATCTAACAATGACAGTTCCAACAATGTTATACACATGATACATAAATAGAATCATTTAAAATGATATTAATGTTGAGGTTGAAACAGTAAATCACTTTTATTTTCTATTTTATCAAATTTTTTATTTTTAATCATTACCTTTGGCAAAGCTAATTCTGACAACGAGACAAAATCTTGTAATTCTAATTTAATAACAATATTGGCAAGAAATAATTTTATTATGCTTAAAGAAAAATTAAAAATATAATATTTCAATAAAATCACAATATTTAAAATAGATAAGATATAAACATGGAATAAAGTGTATAAGAGAGACAAAAGTTTTCTTAATTTGTTTAATGGTACCTAATTAAAATATTTTATATGTTGTTTAAAAAGATTGACAATTTTTGCGTTCTTATTTCCTTTGGTATTATTAAAAAGTTCGATTTAATTAGTTTCTACCAAAATGTTAAATCGAATATTTGAATAAAATGTAACAAGAAATGATTATGTTCATTAAGACAAAGCTAATTCGCTTTTGTTCGATCTTTTAGAATGATTAGTAGCATCACTATGTTTATTTCTTTATATTGCGATAAAAATTGTTGTTTATTCCCAACAAAAAGCAAGCTGTATAGAAGAAGCAGTTTGTCATCGAAGTACTTATCTCCCATCGTTCAAAAATTTGCAAAAATTTTTTCTCACATAGAAAATACAATACATCGAGCATTATATATTATTATTATTATTATTTTCTTCATCATATTAGTTTGTAGCCTAGGAAAGTAATAATCAAATAATACGATACAATGCAAATCTCCGATACCATAGCACACCAAAATTAAGAATTAAATGTTCCTCCACCTTTTCATTTATTCCATTCAATTGTTTATTCCCTCTCTCAGCAAATCTTTATGAAATAAGGGCATACATAGATCGTCTGTTACCTGGAACCTCCAAGTTGGCAGAAGTTACAGTAGAACCTAAGCTATTCGTTGCCGTACATGCATAAATTCCAGCATCCTCTGCAGAAAGAAAGTACATAATTATCTGACAGAATTATTATCTTCTTCAATATTTAAATATAATTACAATAACAAAATAAAAAAATTCGGCTCGAAACAATAATAACACAAAAAATAATGGGCCAAAGACGAGCAAATAAAATTAATGGATGTTCGATAATTTATTCATTCATCGCGATATATGTATGAATGAATAAATTATCGAACATCCATTAATTTTATTTGTTCGTCTTTGGCTCATTATTTTTTGTGTTAAATATAATTATTTTATTAAAATAATTTTGTAAAAATGCAAAAATAAATTAATATAATTGAAAGATTACAGACAAAAAAAAAGGGCATAAAGTATTACTTGTATCGTACCGGGTAAAGCTCTCATTATTGTGAGACGGCAAACGCCGTTTCTATATTGAACTTCGTGGCTCTCAGAATTTTCGACGATTCTACGATCTTTTGACCAAAGAATATTGGGCTGCGGTTCAGCTTGAACGATACATTCGAATCTAGCTGGTTGTCCGCTTACCACTGCAATATCTTTCAATGGCTGTAATAGATCAAAATTTCTTTTTTAGCATGATTCTTAAGATTAAGAATTATTTTGAAGTTAAGAAAAAATTTTTAACATGATTAATTTAACTGCATTACCGTAATGAATATAGGAGCTTTCTTCGGTAATATTTCGATATAAGGCTGAATTACTTCTTTACTCGATGACACACCATTGCTAGTCGGCCAAGGTGAACCTACGATTTTTTATGAAATTAATAGAAGGATATTACTAAAATAGTATATAACATATAATAAAACAAAATTGACGAGACAAAGTATTTAAGCGCAATCTGGTATAATAACATAACAGTAAATGATAAATTGTTAGAACTTAAATAAACCTAAATAAATGATTGATATGTTAGCAAGCACAAAAAGTATAAAGAAGCACTTAGTTTTTAAAGCAATGTTAAGCAATATTAAGAAAGGTGCATTACACCTTACCTAATCATTATTACTCACTTATTTCCTTAAATTAATTAAATTTATTTTCTAAGTTGTGATACTGTAAATTTGCTAGAGATATCTCGAGAAAAATCCGAGTATGAAGGAAGCAAGAATGCAATTTGAATGTAAACTATAAGAAGCTACAGCTTTTCAAAACGAGAGAGATTATTTAATAAGTAACATTATATTACAATAATATTATATTACACTAATATGCAAAAACGATCAAAGCGAAGCAAGATGCTGTAAAAAATTGATAAAATCAACACGCGTTCTCGATGGCAGGTATGTACCTGCAGAATCCACATTGCTAGGTGGTCCAGTAGTGTTACTCTGTTTTGGAGAAAGGCTTGGCAGACTTGGACTAAGAGAAAGCGGGCTGGGTGTTGTGTGATCCCATCTTGATGGTGACATAGAACCAGGTATGACGAGACTTGGAGGCGCAATTGAGCTTTTTATACCTTCCTTATTTGATTGTTTTCTAATCAAATTTTTCATGTCTTCACTTTCAGAAAAGTCGCTCTCTGATGTTGGCTCCCATTTGACAGTCTTTGAGTTTCCGAATTTATTTCCTGTCTTGCTTTGACGGGTTAAAAATGTGCCTTTTTTTGTAAAACCATTCGCTTTCTTTTCAGTAAACTCATGGATTATAGGCACTTCTATATCGCTGGAACGTCTCTGTCCTTGAATGGTCTTTTTGTTGCTTTCAACCGTCCTTTTACCCTCGCCAGGTAAAACGATACCGAATTCATAGCCAAAGTCGTATTTGAAATATATGAGTCCAGTGTCCGGATCAATTTGTTTTGTTCCTGTTTTTGCCAATGAGCATTATATACTTGTGTTATACTAATGTAATTTATTTATGAACTTATTCATGTGCATAATATATTCTATGCAGAGATTACATTCAAATCTTAAATTTATGTGCTAAATGTGTGTGTGTGTGTGTGTGTGTGTGTGTGTGTGTGCGTGCGTACGTGCGTGTGTAAAATTGCGTGATTCGTATGTATATATGTATATATTAAACATATATATAGATATATACATATGTTTAATGTACAAATCACACAATTGCAACCAGAAATTATAACACACACAAATCTGTCTTTTAAATTAAGAAAGGTAATATTGGTATTACCATGTTCAGAGACTCGCGATTCTTCTCTATAAGTTCTTGGCTCGTCACTATCGGTTACTTTGGAATCGTTAGGATGCTTCAAAATCGGTTTGCCCTGCTTCAAATCCGATTGAATATCACTCGCAAACTTTTCAGTTTTTGATTTGAAGCTGCTCGTCATATCACTCATATGACGGGACGCGATGTCTGCGAAGATTTCAGAACTTTGTATTATAGAACAAGGATTTATTTACTTTTCAAATAGAGGTGAAAAGAAAACTATTTGTGCAAGATTGAGCAATTTATATATATATATTTTTTTTATTTTATATATATATATATATATATATATGTGTGTATATAT
>NW_012029275.1:0-25161 GCF_000956235.1 Wasmannia auropunctata | reverse complement strand
ATAGGCGGCAAAGATTACTACATAACAGTAGTAATAATTATACAGACAAATTTTTTTACTTTTAATTGTGGGAGTAATTAGTAATTATTAATTGGTAAGCGTGTCAAGTACCTATATCGAAATTTTGTGGAGCAGTTCTATATCTTTATTTAAATTAAATCCATTCGATTGTTCTTTCATGCGTATCATTTCGAAGATTAATCTTTTATGATAATTTGGTTTAAAATCAAGTACGTACTTTAATGTTGACCCAATTAAACGAATGATTGAGATCTAAGATATGTTGTGTAATAACTGCGTGTTTGAACGAATCCAGTCTAATGTTATTAACACATTTTTTGATTCTGGTTTTGAGCATTCTTTTAATTCGTCTGCCCTACGTAGAATGCATGACAGTTTTTGCAATATATTTTATAAATCACATTATTGTTTACTGTTGTCGCATTCCTGTCTTTGTGTGCTTTGACATACCTATCAAGTTTATTCAGACATCTGTAACTGACTAAAAATTCATCCTTGTTTATCGCTGACACTAGTTTTTCAGAGATATTTTTTATATTTTGTAAGGGATAGCTATGTATTTTCCTTCATCTCGCTCATTTGACGTATTGTTATTCCTCCTAGCACATTCAAATTTAATTTTATATAAAAACATATTTTTAATCTATAAGGTTCATATTATTAAAAATCATGTGAAGAGGGTCGTTGTCCAGCAATAAATTAATAACAAGTTCCAAATTTTTCTGGAAAAAAATATAATATTTGACAAAGTAAAACCGCTGTATCCACTAAACATAAATTATTTTAATTTTAAGACAGAATTAATTGCTAAAATAATATGACAGGTAACGTCGCGAAAATGTATCTCTGTGAAATCAATCAATAGTAAAATATTATTTATAGTCACATTTTTAAATTTAAAAAGACACCGTTCCCTCTCTTCATCTATTGTAAATTGAAGATTCTCTATCAATGCTGATATTATGAAAGCTGATTTAAAAACACATGCATTGAACAGCTTAGAACTATAAAAGTACCTCTTTACAAACGATATGTTGACGACGATAGTTTTAGCGGCGCCGAAAGACAAAGAGTTAATACTATCCTGAGCACATTCAATAGTTATTACTACCAACTTCAATTTACAATAGATAAAGAAAGGGAACGGTGTCTTAACTTTTTAGATTAAAAAATGCGACTATAAATAATAACATTTTACTATTTGATTGATTTCACAGAGATACATTTTCAGGACGTTACCTATCATATTATTCTAGCAATCGATTATGCCATAAAATTTGAATAATTTATGTTTAGTGGATACAGCGAGCGGTTTTGCTTTGTCAAATTTTACCAGAAAAATTTGGAACTTGTTATTAATTTATTGCTGAATAACTATTCCCTTCACAATAATTCTTAATAATATGAACCGTAGACTAAAAATATGTTTTCATATAAAATTGAATCTAATTTTAATGTGCTAGGATATAATAACAATATCACTGTTTAATAACAATATGTCAAATAAGCGAGATGAAAGGAAATACATAATCATCCCTTACATAAAAAATGTCTCTAAAAAACTAGTGTCAGCGATAAACATGGACGAATTTTTAATCGATTACAGATGTCTGAATAAACTTGATAGGTATATCAAAGCATACAAAGACAGAAATGCGACAACAGTAAACAATAATGTGATTTATAAAATATATTACAAAAACTGTCATGCATTCTACGTAGGGCAGACAAATTAAAAGAATGCTCAAAACCAGAATCAAAAAACATATTAAATAACATCAGATTCGATTCGTCCAAACACACAGTTATTACACAACATATCTTAGATCTCAATCATTCGTTTGATTGGATCAATGTTAAAGTATTTACTTGATGTTTTGAACCAAATTATCACAAAAGATTAATTTTCGAAATGATATACATACAAGAACAAACAAATAGATTTAATTTAAATAAAGACAGAAAGCTCAACAAAGAATATTTCGATGTAAATACTTGACAGACTTACCAATTGGGAATTACTTACTCCCACAATTAGAAGTAAAAGAGTTTGTTTATATTATTACCACTATTATCGTGGGAACCTTTGCCGCCTATATTTTATTCGATTTTATTCGAACACTCACTCTGGCCTCGAATCTATCGAAATTTATTGTTGTCATTTTTCAATAAATTCAAACTCTGCATAATACTCATATATTCACTACAACAACTATAATTTTAGCTGACATTAATAACTGGAAAACGGAACCCAATTGCACCGAGACAGATTGCAAGCTCGGGAATGGGGGATTCATGCCTTACGGTATATCGGGCATCATAACGGGTGCGGCTACATGCTTTTATGGATTTATTGGTTTTGATTGTGTGGCCACCACAGGGGAAGAAGCTAAAAATCCGCAACGATCCATTCCTATAGCAATTGTTGCATCGCTAACGATCGTTTTCTTTGCCTACTTCGCCGTTTCCATAGTACTCACTACTGTAATACCGTACTATTCACAAAATCCCTCAGCACCGTTTCCACATATGTTCGACGTAATAGGATGGGATTGGGCCAAATGGTTCGTGACGGTCGGAGCGATTAGCGGACTATGCGCTAGGTAATACAGTGTACAGTTGCGTCTATTTTTTTTTTAGAAAAAATAAGTGAATTTTTTAATCAAGTAAATTAGTAAATAATTCTTGATGATATACTGATTCTACAGATGGATTCGTGAGTTTTATTCTAAAAAATTGTATATTCCACTACACAGTAAAAAATGTTTTGTATTTATGTTGGAAACGGTCCACTCACGTTCTTGTTAAAATTTTTAACATATTTGCTTGTTAAATTAACATAATGTGATTATGTTATTTAGATATTTTGTGTTAAATTGATATTCAATATTTCTCAGTGTCAAAAAATAACACAATTTATGAGTAAGTGAATAAATAACATAAAAATAGTTTTAAATCGTAAATTCTAAGATAAATGAATAAAAGATAAATATACTTGTTAATTTTACATGTTAAAAGTGTTAATTTTACTGAAGAATAATGTTTCCACAATTTGTTTCCAAATTGTATTAAAGTGTTACATTTTTGTATTAATTTTTACATAATATTTGTGTTACTTTCTAACATATTCATTTTGAGTTAAATTAACACAAAAATTTAAGTGGACTATTTAAGACATGTGAGATGTATTAAATTTAACACAAATTTTTCAACTGTGTAAATACAATTGTATAAACAATAAACTTTATTTCTTATTAGTTTTCAAATGTAACTTTTAACAAAATTTCATTTAATTCACAAACATAAAATTCAGTGATTTCTATTAATCTACATTTTGTAAAGAATTTTTTTATTAAAATAAAGATAAACAATATTTCTCTTTATTAACTAATTTTTTCAGTCTATTAGGCTCGATGTTTCCGCTACCGCGAGTGATTTACGCTATGGCTTCGGACGGACTGGTATTCAAATGGATGGGCAACATAAATTCACGATTCCAAACTCCAATCATGGGCACGCTTTCTGCTGGGCTACTTACAGGTTTGTAATAACACTGTTGAACACTATTTTGCATCACAAATGTGAATATTCATTTCTGATATATTTTTGCTTACTAAACACAAACCCTTTGACAAAAGTTGACTATCATGTCACAATTTTGGGAAAAATAAATTCGTCGTTTTCGGCTCCTTTGACGAATTATGCTCAAAATTATGATGTAAAAAAAAAGATCAAATTTTATTCCACATTGTAATTGTTTAAAACAATTATTAACTATTTAATGACTTAATGACTTATTATAGGTATTCTAGCGACGATATTTGAACTCAAACCATTGGTTAACATGATGAGTATCTGCACACTGCTTACATACTCAATTGTTGCATCTTGTGTACTTATCTTACGGTAAAGGATTCAAATTTATAATTTAATTAATATTTTTAAGAATTAAAATTGGGAATAGGTACATGCAAAAGTTTTAATCTTTTTTCAGCGCTCGTATGATTATTTAAGGTATAGTTAAGTAAATTTTCGATTTTTTGTGTTTTTAAAAGGTTAAGAAAAAATAAAAAAGATAGAAAAGACTACACTGAGAAAAAAAATTACTTAAAACAAAAAAATTTTACTTGCTTCAAGAGATTATTTTTTTGAGGGATACCTGAAACATATTTATTTGTTTTAAGTAATTTTTTTTCTCAGTGTAGTAAATTAGATTATTCTACTGCATAACAATTCTAGACCATATGTTGCTTTTCATACTTATTGTCAGTAAACCATTTTTAATTTAGGCTTCCGCATACGGCATATTCACCAGACTTGCCATCTTCGAATTATCACTTATTGTTCCAAGCATTCGATCTAGCATTCTTTAACCAGAAAGCACTTTTGAGATATATAATTGAGGTACAAAAATATATATATTTTTTTTTTACAAAAGAGACTACCCGAGAGATAGCAGAGACAATCGCAGAAAATAAGGGCAAATTTTGATGACTAATTATATTATTGCATGTATTTATAAATCTAAAGCGAAAACATACAAAAAAAGACTACTTTTGCATATATCTAATATAAAATGTTAGTTAGCTTGATTGAAATAAATCGAACAGATTAATGTAATAAAAGCTGCTTTTGTCGATAATAAATACATTTTTCATAGATACGAGAAAAGCGAAGCTTACGAGAAGAAAGGCGATCATAATCCACGGACTTTTGTCTTTATCGTAAAACAATTGGTAAGCGCAAATAAATTAAATCACTCTACGAAACTTACGGCGCAGATTGTTACCGTTCTCGTATGCCGCTTCGGTAAGACTCGTTATTATTTTCATGAATGCTGATCCATCTCAAAGTGTCCCAAAATGTATAATATCAATTTTTTTGCAGTTTTTCTTTGTATCTGTACGGCTATATTGTTATCAATGTGTATAACAGAGATTGTCGCAGGAAATGCAACTTTCATAGTGCCACTTGTAATTTTAGTCATTGCACTTGTGACCACCCTCGGTTTTATTTATTTTCAACCAGTTTCCGACAAGAAACTCGCATTCTCGGTATGTTTTTTATTGTTACAATTTTTTTGTTAATATCATCTTGTTAATTCTTAATTCCCAATTAATATATATAAAAGAAACATAATGTTTTTATTAATTTCTAATGTTATATATTGAATACTATTTCTATTATTATATTGAATATATTAAATACGTACAAGTATTTTATCTCAGATCGTTCAATTTTAATTAATTTTATTACTCATATTTTCAAATTTTTTAATAAAAAACGTGAGAGAATCAAAGATAAATAAAAAATGGAAAATAACATTTATGAGCTAATTAATGGTTAAATAGCGTATTAAGAAATAATAATGTTTATTAAATATTTGTTAAATATCATCTTTTTTGTCAGGTGCCACTAGTGCCATTCTTGCCAGGACTCAGTATTCTTATTAATATTTATCTTATGATGACATTGGATAAAGACACATGGATACGATTCTCCATATGGATAGCAATTGGTAAATTTATTGCAAAATGAACATAAATGTATGCGTTTGTAAGTGATTGATATACATATATATTTGATTGTCTTACATGTTATTTCAGGCTTGGGTATATATTTTCTATACGGCATGTGGCACAGTCATATTCGGCAAAAAAAATTGCCGCCGACATCAACCGATAACAATAAAGATCATGCCTTTTCTCATATTACGTAATAAATTAAGACATAATAACCTAGCAACGGGTCTGTCTTGTTGCTCGTATGTACATCAGCATAAGTTGCTACGAAAATTGTAGCAACTAAATTCCCATTTATTGGCAAAACAAATTGACATCTTTATAATATGACAACTTTTGGTAGCAACTTGTTAATAACTTGTTAGCAATTTTTTATATATAATTTATATATATTGATTCAAAATTTATGCTGTCATTAAGTATAATTTGTGATACTACATCAAATGCTGACAACGTGTAACGCAAGGTATCTTTGCTACCTTGTCGTAAAACTGCTGCCAATACACATATATCGTTATTGCATGTTGTTTCAATTTCATATATTTAAAATTCAGGAATTGAAAGTAATTCGTTACTTGTAACGCCGTTACCGTTACAGTTACTTTTTTTGGTAACGGATTACTTTTTTTAGTAACGACGTTACTAAAAAAACGTCCTTTTTTTGATAACTGTAACAGTATAACGTAGTTACATTTTCTCGGTAACAATAACGAATTATACAGTTACTTTTATCGTTATTTTTTGTACATATATTGAACTTTTTGTATTTGTGACAAAATTTTCGTATACTCAATCTTCAGTTTTTAGCTAGTTTGCTCTTATTTTAAGATTGTTTTAAATAATGTCTTATAAAATATTAATATGACTCTGTGATTGATTTATGACATCTTAAGAATGCCACAAGTCAATCAATATTAAATAAAATTGATAAGTAATTTAATAAGATATTTATGTTAATAAGCATCTTAAAATACTTGAAAAATACCAGCCGAATTACGTTTTAAGAAAATTTAATTGGCGCGTAGTGTAGAATCGGATACGTATATAAATTCACTCTGAAATAATAAGCACGAAGTTCTAGTCAAAAAGGCTTTTCTTTTCCTAGTTATATTTTTATATATCGATCTAGGGTCATTATTGTATTACTTTTATTAACAAAAATTCTTAAATTATTTAAACTGATCGTCAGCATTAAAAAAGTAACGAAAAAGTAACGAATCGTTATTTTTTAAGTACGATAACGATAACGAGTTACTTTTAAATATCAGTAACTAATAACGGTAACTAATTAATTTTTTAACTCAATAATGAGTAACGATAACTAGTTACTTTTAAAAAGTAACTTTTTATTCCCTGTTAAAATTATTGAAGACAAATATATGGCAAGTTGCCAGCATCAGACGAGCAATCACAGATTTGTGTAATTTTGCTGAAACACGCGACGTTTAATGTTATATTCATTTATTACATTAAATATTTCTTTGCACACCGATTACAGCGCTTTGATTCATATTTACTCTTTATTATTTTATTTTTATGTGAGTAAAAAAAATATTCATATTTACATTTATACATCAAGGTGATCCTAAACTCGAATCAAACTTTAAAAATGTTATTGTTTTACCGACGATTTCTAAATATGATGCGTGCGATATTGGTGTATAGGATATATAATGATGTGTTCATGTTAACTATACCACATCAATATCGCGCACATATTATAAGAAATTTTCAAGCATATACATCTTTTTTATTAGGCATCCAAGTCTAATTCTGTGAACTCAGTTATATTGTTTGCACTATGTAATTCGCAGTTCCGGCTGGTATTATTGTGTATCAACAAATTGCCAAATTTTTGTACAAATAGTGGCACACGTTGACAGCTCTAGATGTCATATTGGAGTAATTGTAATAAAACATAACGGAGATCTAAATTTCTTAAATTTTTTTCGTTCTCAGCATAACATCCTATACCAGCCGGAACATATGTAGATTGATGCCTATAATTAAAAAAATTTCGTGGAGGATTATTAAATCTATTGTCTTTAATTATGTTTATTTTATCATGAAAAATAATGCTTGGTCGCGCAATATTAACATGTTATACAAGCAACTTTTTTTGCAAATTTTCCATTTTCTTATAAATAAATGAGCAACTTTTTTTGCAATTTTCTATTTCCTTGTGAATGGATGTCTCCATCTTGGTCATACATTTTTATTATCAAAATGCGGTATATTCAGAATTTTTACAATTTTATATGCTTTTTTACATATTATTCTTATATATCGTCTTATTTGTTATACCTATATTTATTTGTCTTAAACATATGGATAAACTAATAAATATGTTAAACAATGTATAAAACTAATAAATATATTCCTTATTTATTTTTTCTATGTAGTAAAATATTAAATTATGGAATGAATTTTAGATTATTTAAAAATAAAAATATATCCCAATGCAAAATATAACAATCGTTTTCTAATATATCTGCTTTTGATCGGAAAATTGTTCTGATCTAATAGGAATAATTTATGTGATTATTAATTAGTAATATGGTTTAATAAATAATTATTAATGATTAATTAGAAGACATGTGTAAAAACTTAAAAAAATGAGTTTAATATGTAAACTTATACAGAAGAATCATTAAATAGTGTTTTATAGTCTAATATTTGATTAAAAGCAGATTGATTGGATTTATTTTGATTGGCAATCGGATTTTGCACTCTGTGTGATTATATGTGTATGTTTTACACACGCCCGCGTGACAGCCCATTATACATACTTATTGCGAAGTTCCTACATAATATAATTTCTAAAAACGTTTCTTCAGCCTTGAGTGGTATCAATAATGATTTTGAATTAGTTGAAAAGCTTATAATCGGATAACGTTTGTGTGATATCTTTGGAAGATGTTTCTCTCTTTAATATTATTCAATCATCGCAGTTAGGCAAAAAGTTCAGATTGAAATACACACTTTATTTATATAAAAAATAAGGATTTTTTCCTCTTGTAATGCTGACACCATCGCGCTATCAATTCGTATCGTTAAATGAAACAGTAAATTTATAAGACTCCTTTAGGTAAAATGGAACTTGTATTAATCCCGCAATTGTACTTATTACAATACTGCATAGTCGACTATCACATAACATGAATTCAGCGCTCGTATACCGATTCGTTAGAACACGTATTTCGCGAGATTTATTAGACCGAAAAAATCACGACACGAACTTTCAAAAAAAGTGACGCGACAATTGTATCTTCCGATATTGCCAATATCGTGGTCCATCTGTAATTTCAAGTTTTATATTTAATTCGTGTCGTAATGCAAAATCTATATCGTAATTTTGTACAGTCCTATTTTTTTTACTGTCACTGTCAAGTGCCGCGTCGCGTGTAATTAAGATAAAGGATATCGTATATTGCCGTGCAATTGTATTCTAATAATTAATGCGTCTTTTTGTGACATAAACATATCACGAAGGAGAACCAGAAGTAGAAAATAATGAGAGAGGACGAAAAGGCCAGAAAGAAAGTGATATACGAAATAATTGCTACGTGATCATTTTCGTAATTTATTTCATTATTTTTACTGAAGGATACAATTATTCGTTATTAAATAATTTTCGTTATTAAATAATTAAAAATAACGATTCAATGTATTGACTGTATAATAAGCTTAGATATTTATTTAACGTGCATTAGTAAATTAGATTTCAGGATTTTGACGACGATTTTATAAATATAACTTCACAATTGTATATTATTGTAATTTTAAATGGTAAAAATTTACAAGTAAAGGGTGTAATACAGTATAGGAATAGAGAAATATTTTTATTAATATAAAGATAAATTTTTTTAGAAATAATTATATCCATTGTATAATTGGAATAATAAAACTTATCTTTGTATTAATAAAAACTATTTATATTATTTATATTTGTATTATATATATAATAAAAAAATTATATCTGTCAATATTATATATTTAGGTTGATATCCACAGTCGGATCTTGTATTTAAAATCGTCTACAGTCTTAAGATGTTATAAATCGATGAGAGAATTATGCATTTTACCTCTTATTTAAAACGGATCTCAAATAAATGAATATCAGCTTTAATTTTATAAATATTTGTGCATATGATATAAATATATCATATATATCATATGATATAAATAAATTAAAAAGTTGTAATATACATGTGTAATCAGAAACTACAAAATTAAATTTTCAGTCGAATACATAATTGTTTTACGATGGAATTGGACCGAAATCAGGACTCTTATTGTGTAAATATTTAAAAAAACGATCGTTTAAACGAAAAAACCGTTTGAAGCTGAAAATGTCAGATTATTCGAATATGAAAATTTCTATCAATTATTAAATATTTAAATAACCACGGTAAATGTTGGATTAGGTACAAATATGGGAAGAGATCCGACTATATTATAACTTCTAATAATTGACAAAATATGATTTTCTGTTTAACGTAAATAATATTATTCTTCCAATTAAGTCAATTAATACAAAACGATAAAGCTAACAGGCAAGAAGAATGCAAATCAAACATGAACATTGTGATAAATATATATTCTCACAATAAATAAACTAACTTTAAAAAATATCAAAGGACAACAAATTTCAAAATTTAGATGTTTGCATAATATATGTAACACCAGTCGTCAATGATATAACATTTTATATTGAAAATCTTTAGAAAATATTATTTTCTCGCCGATCGATAGTATCTATCGATGTTGTGTCTTTCCGCTTCCGTAAAACCCAAGATACTTTCAATAGCATTTAAGTGACCGTGATGATTCTCCTTATCCGTTAGAAAATAGTAAATTGCCGACTTGAGGAACTGCAGGGTAATTTCTGGATCGAGAGTACCTTGGCTGCTTCTCGCCTCTACAATACGCCTATACATTGCCTAATCGAAACAGAACAGCACACTCGTTAAAGAAGAAAATTAAAATATTGTGTCATTAAAATAAGTATAAAATTAGAAAGTGTATAATTGTTCGTACATATGATGTGTTTTTATCAAATTTGAATCCAGACCTACATTTGTATGTCTCATTTAACATAATGATATAATCTTTAGCGATTTTAATGGTATATATATACATATGTAATTAAAAATTGTACACATCAATTTATTATTAAAACACAACATAATGTTACATGTTAATGCATTAATACCAAGTGAAAATACATCAATGTATCTGGATTCAAATATATGTACAGTATACAAGTTTTGTATGCAATAAATGATAAAAATGTGGTGAAAGCGTGCATTGCCTGTAAGCTCGTGCAAAACTTACATTGCCCGAAGATATAAGAGGCTGTTTCTTCCAAGTACACTGGATAATATCGCCCGATCTAAGAGCAACGTTTAGAAATTAAAACCATCTACGTTTGTGCTTCATAGTTCGCATGCAATTGTTGCAGCAAGCATTCACCAACGCGAATGTAAAGGAAAGATAAACTTTTCCACACGTCCTTATCTATTCAAGAACTGATCATCCTACGACAATCTTGTATAAAAGATTTCTCCCTAAAGAGTTAACGTCATTTCTCTCATTTATAGATGAGATGACTTTGAGACAATAAAATTGTGCAATTAATAAGTTACAAGATAATAAACTACTCAGACAAATGACAAAAGAGATTAATTAAATCTATTTATTTAATTTCGGAATATATAAAAAAGGGCTACGGCAAACGTTATTTGTGTGTCTGAATATCAGCTCTTGATGCAGTAAAACAATAATAGAATACCAGTGCATCATATATGCAAATTGCTACTTTATGGGCGATAAAAAATGAATAAGAATCACGTTGCAGCCGAGTTAAAATACAGACCTTACGTGTGCCAAGGACCCAGAGAGAAACAGCCTCCTGAGCACTTAATAAACTTTGGCTACGTTCGGCTGAAATGTGAGGTTCAGGCAAGTAGCTTGTGTCCTGGAGTGTGAGCGGCGACCAAAAAAAGTGGCACATCGTTAATACAAGAGTATTGTAAACTACGACGATGCTCGAAATGTGAGATGGTACACGCCTCATAAGTGTGACAAATGTGATAAATGTGAGAAATGAATAAATAATGCCTGCGAAACAAATATAAAAGCTGATTACTACGTTAAAAAAACGCGCCAGAGATTCATCTTATTAGGCATGTTATTGTGTTAGTATAATTTATTACTAACAAATCTTGTTTTCTTAATTCAATTCGTGAGAAATTCGTGAGAAAATCAATTATTACGGAAATTTTATATAAGTAGAACGCATCCAGAAAGTATAAAAGACGTACTAAATTATTATTATAAGCAAGGAAAATAAGAATGCAAATGTTGAACTAATGAGAAACTCATTGTGTGCAAATATCGCAATGCAATCTAATATCATAAAAGCTCGATGACAATGAACGAAAATGATAAATTCGCTGAGACAATCATTAATGACTGGGTATATGAATTGTTTAAAACGCTTAAAGATCACATATTAACAATTCCATTTGAAATCTATTAATAGCCACTGAAAATCTTTCACCTTGTACAGAACAAATAAAATTTTGAGTCAATCTGCAATATCATTGTCATATTTCTCAACGCAGAATTTTTAGAATTGCAGAGATTGCAAATAAATCACATCTCACCTTAATATTCTCTAACTCAGCTTGTGTGACAGTCAGCTGTTGAAGCAATTCTGCGACGGTAACTTTAGACGGTGATTGTTGCGCCTGCACAAATATCTGTAATTTTACGAAGTATTCAGTGTTGATCTTGCTTATATTTTCTTTTACATTTTTTTCTCGATATATTTATCATACCTGATCGGCTTGTTCAATACGCGCGGCTTCTTGACCTTTGGCATACATTTTCAGGTACATTTGCTTATTTCTCTCTTCCTGCTCACTCAAAAGCGTTTTCTGCTCATTAAGCTCAGTCTTCACAGCCTCTAATTCCACTTCTAATTCATGTGCGCGAACCTCGGCGATATCCACAGCCGGCCGCACTTCGCAGTAACGAGTGTTGACCTCAGACAGTTGATTCAACAAGCTTTCCACCTATAAATATGTTAAAAAATCATACAATTTTTTATCGGGAAGACGAAAAGTTATGATAAAAACTCAATAATGTATAAGACTCTTGGATTAAAATAATTAATAATTAGAAAAGGCAATCAGAGTCAAAACGCGATAATTGGTGCGTGGTTAATTTAATTTCTCGAATATAAAATTCTTCAATACATCGATAACACGTACGTTTCAGCCCTCTTCAGGCTTTCCTCAGCGATACAAAACTCTTATAATAAATCTAACATTAAACGCAATTTAGACTTTTTTAAAGAATGACTATCCTTTAAGTTTTAATAACTAAATTGCGTTTAATGTTAGATTTATTGTAAGAGTTTTGTATCACTGAGAAAAGCCTGAGGAGGGCTGAAATGTACGTGTTATTGATGTATTGAAGAATTTTATATTCCAGAAATTAAATTAACCACGCACCAATTACCGCGTTCTGATTGCCTTTTCTAATTACTAATAATAAAATTTATAAATCAAATAAAAAAACTACCTTGTCATTGTGCTTTTGTTTGAGCTCTTGTAACTCGTCAACATGCCGCCTATGCATATCCTCGATTCTACTTTCATAGTGACTAACTAATCCACGCCTCTCTTCGTCCCGTTGTGCACTCGTTGGCACAAGATTCGTATCGGAGACAATATCATTGGACACCACATTAGCGCACGTTGTCGTACTGGTAGTAATCTCCGACTGCGACTCAGGCAGGCATACGGAGTCTTTCGAATGGACGGAACCATCTTCAAAGTGGCCGGAGTCAGCTAATGACGAAGGAAGATCCGTATGCATACGCTTCTCCGGCACTTCTGGACTGACGACGGATTTCCCCGCGGCATCTTCATTGGGAAGATCCTTACTCGGCGATTCTGGCGACAAGGGATTGTTCTCGCGCACGGTGAGAGCGTCGCTGCTATCCGTTCGCTCATCCGGACTGTTCAGAGAGGCCTTGTACAACCTCAATTCTACAACCTCCTTCGTCAAACGCAAGATCTCCCGGTCCTTCTCGTCAATCTCCTTGCGCGCCTCCTTTAACAGAGCCTGGACCATAACCGAGATAGAGATACTAACAGTCGCGTAATTTTAACAAGGACAAAATAAAATTACAATAGTTAAACATATTTATATACGATTAACCGTTTGAGCTCTGTTGGCTCCTTGCCAAATCCAGATTAATATCTATTAATCGTCTACAAAAATATTTTTCAAGACAGAGAATTGTGAATAAAATTTTCAATTCGAAGAAATATAGACATATATTTTTGTATACTGTATATAACTGCGACTACTGTATGTAACTTGCCAAGTCTAACATAGAGAAGTTTTAGAACGGAATAAATGACGAATAAGACCTACAGTTATTTTCATCGTGGAAACACAATTACCTGAAACTTGCGAACTTGTTTAGCCGCTCTCTGGGTAGGCGTGAGGTACTGTTCGCTATCGCCGGCGTAATTCGAGCAATGTACGACATATTTTCGCGATCGACCAGACCAGGTGGTGCCATTCAATGCGAAGGAGGCATGCTCGCAGGCGCTCGCTGTACTGCAAGCGCTACTGTAACTCTTCACACTCTCGGCATCGCTGTCGTCGTTGACTCCCGTTGTCGTCGATCCTCCAGAGGCCGCGTGACCTGGCCGCGGCCTCACCGGTGTCAATGAGAGGCTCTGAACGGTAAATCATTTTTATTAACAACACTCGTTAGCGCGACTCATTAAAACAGATACGAATAGAATAAAATAGACAATGCCACTTATACATGTGCGAATATCGTGTAATTGAAACCAAAATTAAAAGTCTAGAAAAAAAGATTTTCTAATCATAATTTTATAAACGTAAATATAAGTTGGAATTAGAAAAAAGAAAGATCTCAGTGTTGATAATTTTTTTGGAATTTACAGCTTTATCTTTAATATTTTTAATTTTAAATGTACTCTTTATATAAACTGCGCACTGATTACTGTCAGACTTATTTGATTTGAAACGCAATCATAAACCAAAGCTGAAATAATATCACAAATTAAATTAATTATCAATTTCATAATAATGCTGCAAGCATCCTATAAACACTGTAAAGAATTTATTGCGAAAAATATTATCTCAGACAGAGGCTAGCAATAAGACATCTCTGTCCAGTATAGAATTGGAAGAATAATCCAGAATCGAATCTAGATGAAGATACAATATTTTTCATAATAAGTTCTTCACAGTATTTAGAATACTCATAGCATCATTATCAAATTAATGATCAATATAATTTGTGATATTATTTCAGCTTTAGTTTATGATTGTGTTTCAAGTTCGACAGTAATCAGCGCGCAATTTACAGCTAAAAGATGTATTTAAAATTACAAATATTACTATGTATCAATATCTAATCTCGGCTGTCTCAATGACGCTTTCTTTGTACGAATTCATTATTATTTAATTTATTATAATCATTTCATTAACGTTTCTCGATTACAATGATCTCCAATATTTTCAGAAAAATTCTCTCACGAGAATAAAAAAAAAAGACAAGGCACAGCTTATGTACAGTTCGTGGAAATTGATATGGATTTATAACAAGTTGCCTATCTGTTGGACGATTTCTTATATTTAGTATTTACCGCATTTGGAATAATAACACTCGTCCGGAGTATACTTATCCGGTCACGCAAAAGTATATAGGCACAGGCAGACATGGCTTAACGTGCAAATCATCTGTTAATCAACAGAACTTCGAACGCTGTCCCGAAATTACGTTAACGTGAGTAAAAGTAAAGATAATCCATATTGAGACTCTGATATACATCACATGCAAAAGCATCTAGAGATCAATTTTTTCTATAGCTCTTGGCGAGGACCTTAGCGGTGGTGGATCACGCTTCAATATGTTTCTCTTTGCATAAAAAAATGTAAGGGAATAAAATCTACTCCGTTCCTTTTAAAAAAATATATTTTAAACACATGTTTGTTTAAAATAGGATAGTGTTTGAAATATTTTGAACATAATCTTGATATAATTCTGAGATCGTTGAACTACCGTTTGTGTATCTTTAATTTTTGCCCCTTTATTGTATGACATGGAAGAAATCGTATTCACCGCCAAGGTTTCGTGTTCGAGCAGCTGTGCGGCAAAAGCGGCAGTCAATATCTCGAACTTAACGCAGAGTAAGACTATTTACGTAGTGCGTAGCAATATTGACAGTTCCCTACAAACTCGAGGGGACAATTTCTCGAGGAAAAGACGCGCGTCAGTGCGTGCGTTACTTACGAAGGATCGTTGTCGCGGCGAGTCAGTTCCATTCTCCGTGATGACCGGAAAGATACAATGATCCGGATGTTGATGCTGCTGCGGAGACTGCAGGAGGTGGTTGTGACGACGGGGATAGTGCTGGTGGCCGACCAGGGCCGTGCTGGCTGCAGCGGCGGTGGTGACTCGCGAATGATGTGGTGGTAAACGTTCGCCACGCAAGCGCAAGCTCGCGGCGCGGCGCAGAGCCGATGGCGATGGCCTTGGTATACGGGAGTCCAGCGGAGACGGTGGCGAGGTAGTAGCTGCTCATGGTATATTCTGGTTAATAATTTAGTAGCGGAAGATGGAATCGTGGTCGAAAGCAGCTATAGAGAAGGTGCATCGCGTGCACCTTCAAAGAACAAAGAATTCGAGAGCAATCTCGCGTACACTCTGAAAGCTTGAAAAAAATCGATTTAATCTGAAGCTAATCTTCTTTTGTAATTATAAAACGAATCGTCTTTCAACAAATGTGCATCAAATTATCAAATTTGTGCTAATAAAAAAACTGGAATTATATGTATTAACTGTGTTTTACAAGTTTTTAAATTTGAAAGGAATCAGGCTCCCAAGAATAAATCAAAGATATCGAAGTAATAGCCGAAACGGATATTGGTGTGTGTAATATTATAATTGTAGTAGATTTCCGGCTTTATGTAAGAACTGTTTTTTAAGACCGACAAAAATAATTTTATTGTTACATTCTCCAGCCCCACACAAATTGCGGCGCGCAATGTAACAATAAAATTATTTTTGTTGATCTTAAAAAACAGTTCTTACATGAAGCCGGAAATCTACTACAACAAATTAAATTGACGAGTAATTTAACATTTTTAATAACAAGCATCTATAAGAATCCCCTTCTCCCCAAACTAAAAATTTTCATTCTCCACGATATTTTATGATATTAGTGATTAAAGTACAGCATTAATACTTTTAATATCGCTGATTTTAATTATTATTGTTGAAATTTTTAGTTCTAAAATTATGAAATTCTAGAAAAAGATTTTAGTATATCAGTACCTACTACATCTTCATTATGTACCATTGATTAATAAATTCTTACACGCAATCACAGTTCAAATACGTGAAAATATTTCTTCGGGATAAAATATAAATATTGGAGCATTAAAAAATGATATACAAAAGTCCAGTAGAAAATAAATAAAATACAAACTAGATATGAAACATAAAAATAGGTAAAGTGATTTACGACACAAGTTAACAAACAAAAAGGAACATTATGAAAAGAGACTAACCAATGATGAAATTTCAGTTTATGAAAATAACATTTATAAAATCAGCAACACAAAAATAAAACCGGTGAAAATAAACGTAAAACAATACAGAATAATACTCGAAACAATTACTTATTTAACAATTTTGTAAATTAAATTAAATAAAACATCATCATAAAGCATATAAACACTGCGTTTACACATTTGCCAAATATAAAGATTTACATAGGTCAGTGAAACCAAATATATAAATCTCTATCAGTCTAATAAAATAGTATGTCAAAAATAATCTCTCAATTGTTTGGAGCAAGATCTAATAGTAAGGATAATCTAATAATAACATTGGTAAGCATAATCTAATAATAACATCGCTAATTAATACAGACGTAATCTTTGCGAAAGATTTTCCATCCTACTTACTAGGACTATCAGCTGACTGCGCACCTAGCACGTGGGTAGAACTGGTAGTAATGGCAGTGACCTTGTCGGTTGGGGTGACAACAATACACTTTGCCAAGATCGGCGTCACGGGAGACGTCGAAGTAACGGCGGTGACATGAGTTGATTGACCCGAGTGCACCGATTGCAGGGAAGATTCATCGTTGCCGCAACGAGCCATTTTGTCCGTCCCGTTCATCTTGGTACCACGATGACTATCACCTATAATACGAAAAAAAACACCTGTTTATTAAAAAATAAAAAATTAAAAATTTTGAGATTTTGGGACGAAAGATTTCGACATGTAATAAATATTAAAACAAAAGATTGTTACAATAAAATGCGCGTAAAATGATAATTCGTCCGGATGCAAAATATAATTAATATTTTGTTTTATTTATTTTTCAAAATAAAGTCAAAAATACTAATTATATTACATCATATATATTACATCATATATACATGGTCTGTCCCAAAAGTAATGAGACTATTTTTGGCGCTAATCAGAATTGTTGGAGGGTGGATTCTTGGACGGGGCATTTTTACTGCCTGGATATTATGTACAGTCTGACTCTTCCCAGTTGCCACCGAGCCTTTCTAGCACCATCAGTAAAGTGCATTTAATGTAATTTTATGTCTTGTCACAATCGAAAATTCAACAGTCTCGAGCAGCGATTAAATTCTGCGTGAAACTGGAAAAATCTGGTTCTGAAACGTTGAAGATGTTGAAAACAACTTATGGGAATGCTGCTTCGTCTTCAGAATTTGATCGTAACGTTGCTCAAAATACAGCACAGTCTGTGCTGAATTTTCGCCCATGACAAGACACAAAAATTACAACGCACTTTGCAGACGGTATCGACTGCTAGAAAGGCTCGGAGGCAATTGAGAAGGGTCAGATTGTACAACTGACATCCTGTACCAAAGGCCCTGTTCAATGGATCCACTTTCCACTCCCCACAATTCTGATTGAACTCCCAAAAAACAGTTTCATTACTTTTGGAACAAACAATGTATAATCATATTAAGTTTATTCAGAAATGATACCGTATACATATGTTAAGATCGAAAAAAAAAGAAAAATGCTTAAATCAAGTATATAAAAAAGTATTGTACGTTTTAATGGCATTGTCTTTTCAAATAATTTTAAGTCAGATTAGGTCGTACTAATTGTAAGATAATCCGCGAACTTTATACTAACCGCATCAAACGATTTGTTCAGAGGTCGGTCGTATTTAAAATAACATTACTTTATAAAATATGTATTTTAAATAACAAAAAGTAAAAAAGTTATTTAGTATTTATTATTTTAAATAAGTTTCTGGAATCTATTTTATATTTATTATTTTAAATAAGTTGTATCAGTTATTTTACCGACCCCTGGATTTGTTACTTATTGTTAGTACGCGTATCAAGTGCTCGGAGTAAACTATAGACCAATGCGTAGTGTATCAGCTTAGTACATCATTCTTTAAATGCATTGTAGAAATTAAGATAACTTAATAGAAAGTTTCTAATTAGTACGCGTATCAAATGCTCGATGTAAACTAGGCCTATGAAAAGTGTCAATGTAATGAAAGTGTCATTAGATTTTTATAACCTTCGTTTCTGAGATATTTAAAGCGGAAATTTAACAAGGCGAAAATTCGCGATAAAGCTACTGATAGCGCCTCAACTCACAGGTCATCACCCGTCTTTTTTTTATATCTACCGCGTCGCTTGAAAACAGTTTAACGCAATCCAATTTTTCAATAAGATCTTTTGTAGAATGAAAATATTTGTGTACAATCATAATATTATTATTTCTCAAAATTTTACCTAATCTTGCGTAAGTCTTATCGAACTCGTAAGAAAACAGTGTCAAGTAGTGATACATTGTACGATACTATTTTATTGTTAGTAAGCAAATTTTTCGAGACTCGTCGTTGTAAGTAATCTTTCGGCAAAGAAAAGGGTAATATTAACTGAAGTCAAAGATGTATCGATCGAAAAAGGCGCTACCATACGCAGAACCTAAATCAGTTGTCTATTGAAAA
Source organism: Wasmannia auropunctata (assembly GCF_000956235.1). Classification (NCBI taxonomy): domain Eukaryota; kingdom Metazoa; phylum Arthropoda; class Insecta; order Hymenoptera; family Formicidae; genus Wasmannia; species Wasmannia auropunctata. The sequence continues at coordinate 5,531 of NW_012029275.1, read as the reverse complement.
CATTATTACTTTTTCAACACGATATTGTCCGCGAATTTTAGGCGAGTCTTAAATTCATCTTTCCGTAGAATTTTACTTTATCTAAATGTACCTCTCTAGATAAACTTTAGAAAAGTTCATAATTAGGCGTAAAAAGTTACTTCGAACAAGGAAATTAATTCGATCTCTCTTTCTCTCTCTTTGTGTTAGCCATTAAATTCACATAGACCTTTCTCCAATTAAATATTTTCCTATGCATAACAAGCGAAATAAATTTAATAGATTATAATAATAATCTATATTAGGAATAATAAATTTACAATAAATACAATAAATTGTATACGTTTTTCGCGGATAGCTACAACAACAAGAGTTCAAAGTTATTCGCACAATTGTCGAGTGCATTTAGCGTGTCATACAATTGTTAACTTGACGTGTACTTTGTCCTTGCAGTAGCCATGAAAGCCGGATACGGAATCGTAATTTCACTGGGTCTTAGAATAAATAGCAAGATTACATAGAAAGACTTCTAAGGGATTGGGCGCAATTTCCGAACGCATCTCGCGACTTTGTTGTCTCGAGATACATAGAAAAAATTAAAGAAAAATATTCAAAGGCTTATATGTATGAGCGAACGTATAGAAGCATCATAAATAAACATAAATAATAAATATATATTTTATACAATTATGCAATTTACATAATGGCATAAATAAAAAAATTACTAGTTAAAATAATAGTGATCATCGTCACTACTTTTTATAAGTAAACAGCAAAGAATTAGGTAAAAAATTATCTGTTTTGATATAGTTATTCTAATATTTAGAATTAAAAAAGTATAAATGGTAAAATATTTAATCAAAACTTTTAAATATGCATTTAAAAAACTATGCAATAAATACGAAACATACTAAATCCATATTGTAATAAGATTCATAAATTCACACGTAATTACTCGTATTTAAAAAATTTTTAACTAAATAGCATGGAAACTAAATCAATTTTACGTACAAACTTCGATCCAGTAATTCATTTGCATTCATTTGATTTATTTTGGAAGTCTCTAATTTGACTTATTCCGGAAGTTTCTTATTTTATTCAACAAATCGCATATTAGACCTTTTCATGTCTCAAAAAAAATAAAATAAAATAAAATTCACAACTTTCTTCTCAGGTCAGGTATAGGATATTTCGATGTAATGAAAATACGAAATATACTTCAGCTTAGAATTCTTATTACGTAAATCGATCGTAACACTCGACGATTTCGACATCACCTGACGAAAGTAAGCTGAGAACATGGATTAATTTCGCTCGACTCCGTAATGTGATCGAAAAAATTAAAGACAGTCGAAAAAGACAATCGAAATGAAGTAAAAGACACGAAAAAAAATTGCGACCTTTATCGAAATAAAGTAATCGATCAGGCCACGTTCTATTTCAAGAATATTTCTGCGGTATTATGCAGCAGTTACTTTAGCCAACATGTAACGATGATTTTACGTAGAGGTCGCCCAGATACCACACGACGAGAGATCATAAAAACGTATATATTATTATAAATACACGCAACATATGTCTGTGATCACCTTCCGCAAATCGTTCTTTCTTTCTCGTTTTTTACCGGAATTAATGTACAGAATTAATGCGTCTGCAGTAACGAAACTTCATTAGGGAAAGAAAATATTGATTTGTTCTCTACAATACATCAGTCAGTAAATTCTGAACTAAAATTACATAATTTACAAATTTTATATAATTACATAATAATGTAATTTAAAATTACATAATTATATATTTCTACAGAATTGTATGGAAATTGTTTACGTTGTACGTCCTAACAGAGTTAGTTAGAAAAAAAGAGAGAAAGAGAGAAGCAGAGAGAATTATATGTATATGTAATGAGAGCTGCCAATGAGAATAAAGAATAATCGTTTATAATATTTGATATTGCTAATGTCAGAAATGTACGTTTTGGCATATTGTAAAATTTCAAACACAGATGTTTTGAATAACGATATGATGCATCGACAGAGCGATAAAATGATAAACCATTTCGAACAGATCGATATCACTTTTTGCATACACGGAACATTCGATGGATTGATCGATACGAAATATAGCGACATACATTGTATAACGCAAGTAAGATAATTATAAGTGAACTAGCGCATTAAAAAACCTGGAAACAAACGCAATTGTAATTAGCGAGCAATACAAAGTACGAGTCATTTTACATTGCACAAAAGAATAGCCTGCTAACGCAACTTAAGGCTCTCTAAGATATTTTTTTTTTTAGGACAATATTGTTACTTTTGACGATGATATTTTTCGGTTGCATATTTTTTTGTCATTAATTCGTAGTAATTCAATCACTAGGGAGCTAAAAAGGGGTTTATCTTGAAAATTTTGAGGGAGCTTTGATATTTGGCATAGTTATTATAATTTGGTGCTCTTATTACAAATTTACATTTTGCCATTAAAAACTTGACGCACCGGCGCCGCTATATTGAAAAAATGATCTTAATGGTCTTAAAAATTGATCAAAAATCAGTATTTTGCATATATCTCGTTCCAGGTGTATTTGTCGACGAAAATACCTCTACAGTAAATTGTAGCAGAGAAAATTTCCTATCAATTATTCCCAATACATTTTTTGTCAAATCAATAGCTTACCTGTGTTAAAAGTTGTTTTTAGCATTATCGAAATATTTACGTCATTTTTAACGAATTAATACGGACAATCTATTAATCTAACAAAAAAAATGCATTGGACATAATTTGTAGGAAATTTTCTCCTCTGCAATTTTTTATGCAATTTTCTCCTCTGCACTTTACTATAGAGATATTTTTGTCGACAAATAAACCTGGAACAAGATATATACAAAATACTGATTTTTGACCGATTTTTTAGCTATTTTTTTTTAATATGGCGGCGCCGATGCGTCAATTTTTTGGTAGCAAAATTTGTAATAAAGGCAATAAACTACATAACTATGCCAAATATCAAAACTTCCTCGAAACTTTCAAGGTAAAACTACCTAGTGACTGAGCTATAGTATCTCACAATAAAGCGTCGAAATTATGTTCTTTTTAAATATATTATATGAACTTCTTGCAATCAAAAGAAATCAAGTACTGGAAAAAAAAGAAAAAACAGATGAATTAAAAAGAAATAATACAAAAGACTGCAGCTGAAAAAAAGGTGAAAAGGATCTGTTGTTAATTTAGCGCGAGTGTCGATTCTTATAGCGCGCTTTTTCTCGACGCGTGACGTTTAAAAACATTCTCCACTTTCATCTACCTTCTTTTTTTTCGCCTCTCTGAAGAGACGCTGGCGTAACATATGTATCCGATCCGGCAATCAAAGGGAAAAATCGAGTACTCACCTCAGCGAAAAGTGCACCGGTATCATATGGGCGAGATACATTTGATCGCCTGTTTTCTTAAAGCTGTCCCAAAAGCACGTTACGATCTTTTTCACGACGATTTCTGAGCAAATCAACAAATCTGCGCGAGGAAGATATACACTTTGACACGCGTCATTCTCACGCACCGTCTAATGTGCGACCCACTGTCCCCCACTGATGTCACTATTGTCACTCCGAACGGGCCACGTGGTCCTCCGGTCTCTCGAAAAAGTCGAGACAAGATTCGCGACTGGGCAAAATCAGGCAACCTAGCTCTCCTTCCTCTCCCCTCTCTCTCTCTCTCTCTCTCTCTCTCTCTCTCTCTCTCTCTCTCTCTCACTCTTGAATCAGTCGTGAATATCGTGACGATTTCTATATGCTAAACTCGGCCAGGGATGGGAAAAAGTGAATTTATATCGTAATGGAAATTAAAAAATATGCACCACGCGAGATTATAAAATTTTTACTTTTTTTTTGTTATACAATCTCCTGATTGTGTTATTTTTCGCTATCTTATATAAACATTCTGCTCTGATTTTTCACCGTTTTTTTCATATATGTATCTCCTATGTAAATATATACTCGCATCGGGTATGCATACTCGCAGCAGAAATTAGTGATTAAAAAGCGCGGAGGGATTTTTAACCCATTCGCGATTCGCGCGACGAGAGCGAGAACTCGTAACGAGTTCGCAATCTCGGAATACCCGCGTTATACTCGCGTCTATTAATTATTTATCTGTCTCCTTTATCTCTCCAATTCGATATCCGTTCGACAGGCAAATTCCGATACCCGAGATCCCCTCCTTTCCGGTGTGAGAGACGGCGGAATGAATTTTCACTCTGCGATGTTGATGGCCGTGGAACATACGTCGATACCTTTTATTGGCGCCCTGCTTCTCCGTGTGTCGTCACCCACTCATATTTTTGCCAGAGCCGATGTATGTTCTCTTCTGCTTTCGCGCGCGCGCGCTCCTCGTTCCTATTTTTCTCCTGAAAATTCAACACCCGAGCTCCAATGTAACTGCGGTCGTTTTAACTGCCGATATATAGAGTGCCTGCAAAGATATTGTGATCTGAGACAATATTTACCGGCTGGATGTACGAGAAGCACGCTACGATGAAATCAAAATTAAAGAAGGAACGGGAATTTAATCAAGCACAATGTTGTATTCAAATTTAATAATTCATTGTCAAAGCTTTTGTTTGCCGAATACGTCGAATGAAATTTTTTTTCTCTTTAGAATTATAAGCGTCGATATTTGTCTGGAGGGTATTGTTTCTCTTTAATCAAAAAGTGGGATCTCCTCCGTAAAATCTTCAGCTTCGACAAATATTTTTCTCACCCGAAGAATGAAAATTATTTCCGATAGAATTTATCGTCGTCATTTTAATATTTCTGACGCGGCGTAACGTGAGAATTGTAAGAATATTTTTCGAGGGAAGGGCGGGAGGGAATTCTTCTGCGAGTTTCGAAACGGTTTTGGACATGACCGGCATTCTCGATCAGATCGGCGATCTATTTTCATGTCTATTCTCACACAGTAATACCCATGCATGTGTACTGTAAGTTGCGACCACTTACAGACGTCGAACAGTCGCAAGTAGTTTCGAAACTTTGCCTGCGCCGCGCGCGCCTCGGCGCGGATCCGATATCGGAATTTATAAATAATTTCGAAAGCTACAGGGGCTTTTTTATCCGATGCGGAACACGGCGGGGAAAAAGATATCGCCGCGGTGCATCGCGTTTACGGCATTGCTATTGCAATGCCGGCGTGAAAAACATCAGTTTACGATTTCTTATCAGGAAAAGCGCTTATTTCTGACGCAAACAGTATTTTAAATAGCAAAGGGAGATAGCGGTATCCCCTATTGCTTATAATAAGTTTCCTCTGCATATTTCATGAAATTTAAACGCGAATATTTTGAGATTATGAAATATGAGGGAATATTTCTCACAATAAGTTATTTCAGGATTTAAAAGATCATTAGCATTAATATTATTAAATTTCCTGTCAATTTAATTTTAATTTACGATATAATTCCGGATTCAGTTTGGAACTGTTTTTAAGTCCGACAAATATATTCGGCGCGCATTTGTTTGACCTGAAAATTATAAGATTCAAACAAAAATATTATTAAG
>NW_012029274.1:0-22233 GCF_000956235.1 Wasmannia auropunctata | reverse complement strand
TGATAGTTTTGCAATAAACACTTCTCAACTTTGAAGTTCAATAGCTTAGGATCTATGCAACATACATTAACTTTCTTAGCATCAAATTACGCGGGCTTTGAAGCACTTTTTTTATACAATAGATGCGACGGAATTATCAAAATTTTAAAACCGCGAAGAGAATCTATTTGTTTATAAGTTCAAAATTTTCAAAAAATTTTAAAAGTTGTTTAAAATAAAAAAAAATGCATTTCACCGATTCTTACAATACTTCTAACATTCAAGTATGTGTAAAAAATTTGGAACCTATAAGAAAACTTTCGTTTAGCATTGGTAATATTGAAAAGGTAAGGGTAAATTCTTCATTAACAAATAAATTGTGCAATAACTAATGAACGGACGGGGCGCTGATTTTGCACACTTAATTAAGTATACTTTAGACTATCCAATCCTGAATTTTCATCAACGACAGTTAATTTTTAATATCAATTATAGCTATTCAACAAATAACCCTGTTTTTCTCCAGTTTGTGCAATTTTGCAATGTAAATATTGCATGCACACAATTTTAATTACCTGTATCTTGTAGAGAATTTCATAACAAACAAAAAAAGTCCTACACATTTTTGTGCTCAGAGCATTAATAACGTAGTTATTTCAAGAAATATCAAATATCAAATCAATATAAAAATAAGCCATTTTCGGCGTTTTCAGTACATTTACCCCTCCCATAAATTTTCTATAAGGTTTCACGCGTACGCATATCGATATTCTCATTTTATGTGAGGAAGTGATTTCTGCATAAAAATAATCTACTTCTTCACGTTACATCCATTTCGATGTCTCTAACTGTATATGGACTATGAACAAAACCATTAAATGCAATAACGTTTTTAGTAGTGAATTTGCAATATTTTATATTTATATACTTTAAATATATGTTGATTATTATGCGAATGTAAAATTGGTTAATTTTTACAATTTTTTTACATTTTTGTCTTATTATTAATTAATTTTTTAATTATTAAATTTTTAATTGCTTCAGTAATAAAAATTATATTTTTATTTTAGATAGGGCAGTATATTGGAGAGATCTGCCGGTTTCTTCTTACAGTTCCACCAAGTGAATATGATAGAAAACATAAAGTGCGTCTAGTATTCGGAAATGGCCTGAGGCCGCAAATTTGGGAACCTTTTCTTAAGAGATTTGGCGTGAAGCAAATAGGCGAATTTTATGGATCCACTGAAGGAAATTCAAATCTCGGTAATTCTGCTTGACTTTTCAGATAAGCTCAAAATTTTATTGTTGAAACTATGTCTTAAATTTGGGTACAAATAATAAATTTTTTTTTACCTAAATAATAAGTTTATTTTTTTGGAAATTGCTGACATGTTTAACTTTCATCTAATAAGCAAATAACCATTAACATAATAATTAACAATAATTCACTAAACATTTCCTAATTGTTAAGTGAAATGATTACAATTGTCATTGTATTTGTATGATTTACAGTTAACATTGACAATAAAGTTGGTGCTATTGGTTTTATACCAAGATATGCTAGTTTCTTGTATCCGGTTGCACTGTTGAAAATTGACGAAGAAACAGGGGAATTATTGAGAGGACCAGATGGATTTTGCATACCTTGTAAACCTGGTATGTATCATCAGTTTAATAAAGATTTTATTATATTATTATAGAAGATTTTTTTTCTTCCGCGTCAATACAATTACATATTTAATTTTGTTTGCTATCAGTACAATAATTAAAGTAAAAAGAAGATTTTTTTATTGTGCTTTTTCTGAATGACTTGTCTTATATTAGATATTATTATGGCATACAATTTTGTTGGCTAAAGTCCTAATAAAATATATAAATTCATAAGTAATATATAAATTTATAAGTAATATTCTAATCAAAAAATTATTAAACAGTACACATATTATTAGAGTATTTTTATATTATTTGTTTAGGTGAGGCTGGCGTTTTTGTGGGTAAAATTAATCCAAAGAAAGCAATAAACGACTTTAGCGGCTACGCGGACAAAAAGGCTTCAGAACAAAAGATTATTCATGATGTCTTTAAGAAGGGCGATCGCGTTTTCAATTCTGGTCAGTGATAAAACACAACACATAGCACGGTCTATTAATTTCTTATCAAGAATAATTATATACATATGTTGTGATTTATTTGAATTTTCCGAACAGGTGATATTTTAGTTATGGATGACCTCGGATACTTTTATTTTAAGGACAGAACTGGTGATACATTTAGGTATATGTATATGCATAATTAATATAATAATCAGACTTTGTAGTTGTAAATTATTAAATTATTATAATTATATATTTCTAGATTAAAATCAGTAAATTTATAAGAATTGAGTCTAATTACATTATGTCTTGAAATTACAATATTAGGTGGCGAGGCGAAAATGTTTCTACCTCGGAAGTAGAGGCCGTTATAAGTAACGTGATAAGTCTTAAAGATGCAACTGTATTTGGTGTCGAGGTGAATAATAAATAAGTCATTATTTGCAATTTACTCATTAAATAATCGATTTCACATGAATAAGATATGGACAGTAAAAGAGTATCAATTCATATCGATAAACTCACAAATAAATAAAATATTATTGATGAAAATCATGCGTAATTATATGTTTAGATCCCCGGGAACGAGGGTAAAGCAGGAATGGTGGCTATATATGACCCAGAAAATTCCATGGACTTGAAGGAATTGGTAGGAAAGTTAAAGAAAGTTTTGCCGGATTACGCCATGCCTCGTTTTATTCGTATTCTATCAGAACTGTCTATGACTGGTAACGATCCTAAGTTTACTTTTTTAAGTCGGGTCTTTCCTGTTTTTGTAATAACATAATTTATTTTATTTGTGCACAGGAACGTTCAAACTGAAAAAGAAGGAGCTCCAGCAAGAAGCTTTTGATATTAAAAAGGCAAGTTTTATTTGTTTTTAATTAAAATACGTAGAAGCGATAGCTATAAAAATAATTTTTGCAGGTTAAAGATCCAATTTATTTCCTCAATAATGATACCTACGTAAGGATGACTGATGAACACTACAATAATATCGTCCAGGAAAAAATCCGATTATAATTCTGCCCTGTGGAGACATTTTTTTTAATAAGACGAGGAGAAAGAGACAGAGAGAGAGAGAGAGAGAGAGAGAGAGAGAGAGAGAGAGAGAGAAGTTTGGACTTATTATTAGACTAAAACGTTCTTTTACGATATTATGTTTCCAGTGTTAATTGATTAAACCATACTCAGTGATCACATTTTGTGGACCAATAATAAACTATCATGCGCATCTATTTTCGCAAAACGTGTGAGAATTAAAGCACGTATTGTTAGAAAAAATGACATGAGATTTTTTTTCCAGTAGGATAATCATCACGACTGATATTTTACAATTTACGGATTATTTGTATATCAGAATTATGATAATGTGACGAATATTCCAGTGTAAATAGCAAAATAGCGTAATAGCTGACGATAATTTACACAATTGTTAAAAGTATAGGAGAGAGAGAGAGAGAGAGAGGGAGAGAGAGAAAATATTTTTTTTTAAATTAAATTTTTTTTGTATAGTTATACTTTTTCATTAAATTTCCTAATTGTTTTGTTTTATTTAAATTCAGAATTAAAGAACAAATGAAGCGCATATTTCCTTGTATTTGCAAATTTTTAATATCAATTTATTATAAATTTATAACGATTTTAGTAAATAATTGTAATGCAAAAATCTTAATGAGTATAAAAAATAATATAATACAATCTTAACAAATATAAAAGTAAAAAAATAGTATCTATAAAAATAATAAAAATAACATTTCATCCATATTGTACCGTTAATTATTTGCATATTTCATTATAAGTTTTCCAGCTTTTCCAAAGCAATTATTTGCTCCTTAAGATTTATATGTAATGCGCTGTCAGTAATTAAAGATAAGCTTTTTAAATTGAAACATCGAAAATCTGCACAAACGCAATGATCGATATCTTACTTTCTTCCTGTAGATAAAAATTTGTTTATGTAATTGTAATATTGATATAATTATTATGTTTACATAAGATATAATTGTTATACTTTGTTGATATAAGTTGTGTATATTATAAGTTAACTCGTGGATATTAAATTTTAGTTTTGTTATCTTAAATTTTTAAAATATTTGGATAATTTGAAATTATACTTAATTAATATTACATTGCATTAAGAATTCAAAGTGTTTGCTTGCAAATTACAATGAAATTACGTTCTTATACGTTTAAATTTCCGTACAGGATTACAATATCCGAAAAATAGTACATGTATATTGATTGTAGGATCATAGAATGTTGGTGCGTAGTTTTATAATTTTTACTATGTATAACTAGTATAACATACATGTTTTTCTTTAAGTAAAATTTATTTTTTACGCGTCATTCTTGTACTGTTAATAACAAATGACAATATTTTTCGATCTCTGTGAAGATATATGTGTACACACTCAGAGATGACATTTCGCAGAATTGTTGACGTCTATTTTTGAAAATGTACTATTGTTATATAAATAAAAAGTTTTATCATAATAAGGATAATTGTCGCAACAATTTTACAATTTTTTCTTTTTAAATTAACAATATCCTCCAAATCAATTCCAATAAGAAATAGCGCATTATAAAAACAAAAGAAATCTGGTACGTTTATTTTATAATATAAGAAAGCACCTTTTTTATTAAAAAAAAAAAAAAATATATATATATATATATATATATATATATATATATTACGTTTGTATCTTAAATCTTATATTTTATACGTTTATATCTCATAGTAATTTAATAATAATAATAATGAAAAGAATTACTTTTTTGTCATTAGCTATTTTATCACAGATCTAATGTACATCTATGTTTCTGTCGACATTATTGTTAAACAATTTTCAATAATTAATTATTTTAGAGGAATAAAATGTATTGAGCTTAAAAAATTTATAATTATATTTGATAGTTATATAAAGTTATAATATAGTAGGAAATGCATTTAATTTTGTGTGACTATTATCGGTATTAAAATTGTTACAAAACATTATTATAATTAAGTATAGATATTTTATCAAAATTTGGCTAAATATTTTAGGAACACTTTGAATGGAATTACTACACGAATTAGTTATGGCTATAAATAAAACAATTTTATTATGGCTCTTATTGTGCCATTTAGATTATATGTAATACATTTAAATATTTTTGAAATGTTTTATTAGATAACTAAACTTTTCCATTGTAAGAAATATAAACAAGAGATATAAATACGCTTTTCTTTACATTTTTGTTTACTTCTTTTAGCTTAAATTACTCTAATTTTTAATTATTATTTTAATGCATTTCTACGCCATAAAAGCCATAGAACGCAATGGAAATAATGTACGTAACACTGAACGAAGTTGAAGACCGTGGATGTCTTTCCCGCCAGAAATATTCATGACTGCTTAGTTCTATGTGCACACTTTGTGCACATAGAGGCGCCAATAGACGGGTTTCATTTAAAATACGCGGGCATATCCACTCTCAGAGTTCTCTTAAATCTACTCCCTACGGCATACTCTCCGCCTGTTCAGTTATAAAGCAGCAGTTGCTCTAATATCGTAGATTGAGACTGGTGCCGTTAAATTCGTGTTGCTGAAAACGTATCAATATAGTGTCAAGAAGACGTTTAAACACATTTCATACATCGTTACGGTATACTGTTACATGACGTCATTATCTTATAACAAATAATTACCATAGCAGCAATTATTATCGACAGTGAAATTTTTCTGACAAATATAGTGTTGAATATAGAAATACAGCTGCATGAAGCGAATAGACTTTGTAACTCTAAACGACGTTCGTTATCGTTATATTGTTGTCGGCAGTTTTCTTATCTTATCATTATACCTGTGCGCCGACAATATAACGATTACGACACTGTCGTTAAGATAGAATATGTATAAGCTACTGACATATCGAGTGCTCTTATTTACACACATGTGTGAAGAGTTATAAATTTCAAATCATTTAATTTTAAATTACTTTTTTGAAATGTTTCGTATCTTTTCTGTTCGCGATTTTAAAATTTGATTAGGTAATATTTTAACGCTATGATATGTTAAAAGTGAAAAAAACTTTCAAAATGTTTTATCAGATAATTAAATCTTCTTTTATGCGAGCGATGTTAATAACTAGTTTCTTATCAGAAGAGTTGTACTTAATTTATCAGTATATGCAGACTTGTTTGCGAACCGCGCGAGCGGCATTATTGTTGAATAAAATGTGAATTATGTATTTAAAATTTGGCAAAACTGAAAAATTTAGAGTTATCTATATATTATAATAAGTTACAAATTATTTATTATTATTTATTATTTTGTTATAATGTAATCATATGTCAAAATGGTTTTTATTATACATTTTAATGAAAGTTATATTATTCTAAGTGTTTATTGTGTTTTAGAAAAAGATTAATTGTAAATAAAGTCAAAATGTCTCGTTAATTTTTTAACATTAATGTAAATAAATCATAATTATTTTATATCATCCTTTTGTTACTCGTTTTGATCCTTTATTGATATACATACATTCCATTTTAATAAAAACGAACGATTTGCATTAAATATACAATATGTTATTATGTGTATTGTGTTTTAATTACAATAATTAAAAGAAATGTTTTAAATCAGTGTGAATTGCATTTTAGAGTGTAACATGTAAAATTTCTTATTTTGCTAGGTTTCCACAATCAACAATGGAAGATAAATTCCAATTTTCTATAGATCGTGGCGGCACGTTCACTGATATATACGCTAGATGTCCTGGAGGCAAGATCCGAGTTATGAAATTACTGTCCGTTGATCCTAGTAATTATAATGACGCGCCGACAGAAGGCATCCGTAGAATACTAGCAGAGGTACCTTACAACCAATTAAAATTTATGAAAAAATAATTTTACAATTTTCGTACATTTTGAAATTTATTAACAAAAGAAAGTTATAATTTTTTGTCTACGACAATGGATTGTAGTATGCAAGTATACGTAATTTACAAGAGCAAATTAATAAACTTGAAAATTAAATAAATATTGTATGCAAAAATCTATGAGCAAAGATACAGAATATAAACAATGTATATACGTAACACAGAACGTTAAGTATACATGATTGAGATTAAATTGTAAATTTTACATAAGATGCGATTCTCTGACAAGGGCTCCTCACAAAGTGCACAATAGCTACAGCATAGAGAAAATTATCCAAGCATCTTGACTCCCTTTGGATCACTTTCCACCCAAAAACTAGACCGGAAATAAAATAAATATAAATAATAAAATAAATTTTATTTTATTTTTAATTTTTTGATAAATTATCTAAGCATCTTGACTCCTTTTGAATCACTTTCGACCCAAAAATTAGACCGGAAATAAAATAAATATAAATAATAAAATAAAATAAATTTTTTAAATTAAGTTTTCCCTACTGCATCGAAAAATAAAAAAAATTTATTTTATTGTTTTTTGTTTATTTTATTATTTTTATTGATTTTATTTCCGGTCTACTTTTTGGGTGGAAAGTGATCCAAAGGGAATCAAGATGCTTGGATAATTTTCTCTATGCTGTAGCTATTGTGCACTTTGTGAGGGTCCCTTGTGAGTAAAATAATAACAATACTCTTACAAATTGGTAGCAAATTCAATCACAATTTTATATTAATATTGGTTTTATTTTTGTTCTCGTTAAACTATTATTTTGCTTCGAAAACTTGCTGCTCATGATAAAATGAGATAAAATTAGCGTCAAAAATCGTATAAGATTTACTGGCATAATCTAATAGTAAATAAATGACAAAAACAGAGCAAGAATATGTACGACGCAATACGATAACAAATTGGTAGTAAATATCGAGCAAGTTTAAAACCTTGTTTGTGTTAAATAGCTCGATTATTTGATATATCTTTTTAAATACCTTTAAATACCTTTAAATACTTTTAAATAACCATCCGTATTCCTCCCTTTTTTGTCACTTGTTTACTGTTAAATTATGCTAACAAATTTTGTACGATTTTTGGAGCAAGATTTGCCCTTTTTTTATGAGCAGCAAGTTTTCCATTTTACTATTGTTTTGCAAAATATCGATTTAATTAACTTTGCACATTTAATTGTCTTTCTGCTAAGGAAATTGGTTGCAGACGTTTGACAAAATATATTTTTTCAGATTTACTCAGATTTAATTTAGAAATTATATTTTACAGAATAATCAAATATACAAGATCTTATAAAATATTTAGAAGATATTTTAAATACTTGACAATTGTTTATTAATTTTAGGAAACTGGCGTTAAAATGGATGGCGCAATCAATACTTCTAATATAGAATGGATCAGAATGGGAACGACAGTCGCAACTAATGCGTTATTGGAAAGAAAGGGTGCGAAAATGGCGCTATTAATAAATGAGGGTTTCAAGGATCTTCTGTACATCGGTAATCAGTCTCGGCCTAATATTTTCGATTTGGTTCGTATAATTGAACTCAACAGATACTCATATTCGAAATCATGTTGCAGATTGCGATGTGTATCACTTTATCAGAGCTGTGCTTATATATAAGAGCATTATTTCTGCCAGTTTAATCATCTTCCGATAAATATTTACAGGAGATAGTGATGCCACAGGTTTTGTACAAACATGTAATAGGAGTAAAATGTAGGGTGATTCCTGCTCTGCCGAAAAGTTGTCGTATAGAGAATCAATCGTGGCGAAGGATAAAAGGTTCCACCGGCGAGGATCTGTTTGTTATTCAAGAACTCGATGAAGCACAACTAAAAGAAGATTTGAAAATACTTCGTAATCTGGGAATAGACAGTCTCGCTGTCGTTCTGGCGCACAGTTATACGTTAGTAAATGCATCTGTTACGATGATGCTTATAAAAAAATTGATCAAATCTTAATTATACACTTATTTGAATTTTACTATTGCACCTTTGTGATACAGTTATGGGGCTCACGAGATTAGAATTGGCGAATTAGCGCGAGAAGCAGGTTTCTCGCAGATATCTCTTTCGCACGAAGTAATGCCGATGACGAGAATGGTTCCTAGAGGCTTTACGGCGTGTGCAGATGCTTACTTGACGCCACACATTAAAAATTACCTACAGGCAATTTCTTTATAATTACATATATAAAATTTGGGCCATTTTATAATTACTTACATAAATCTTTTTCTTCTTCTTCAAAATAATAATTAAAATATACATTTAAGGTATAGACTTCTATTTCTAAACTATAATAAATAATTTTCTAGACTTTCTCTTCGGGATTCAAAGACAACTTGAAAGGCGTGAACGTATTGTTTATGCAGAGCGATGGCGGATTGACACCTATGAAATCGTAATTATTAAAATTTATTTTTGAAAGTTATTTTGAAAGATATCTCCTACTATATAGAGCAATATTAAATAATATGTTCTGCTGCCACATTAAAGTTTTAATGGGTCACGTGCTATACTTTCTGGACCAGCTGGTGGCGTCGTTGGATACGCAATGACGACTTATGGAAAGGAAACTGATCTACCAGTGATCGGATTCGATATGGGCGGCACATCCACTGATGTAAGTCGATACGGAGGTAGTTACGAGCACGTTTACGAAAGCACTACGGCAGGCATCGCTATAAAAGCTCCGCAGGTATCACTCCTTTTTATGATAAATATTATTATATAGATATACTATTTAAAATATATTGGCATCTTAGTCTTTCTTAAAAATATTACAATAAATTGTGTCTATACCTGTGGAGAGAGTATTTTGCTGAAATAAAGAAAAATTGGGTTAAAGTTGGACGTCAATACAGTTGCGGCCGGAGGTGGATCTATGCTTTTCTTCAGGTCGGGTCTCTTCGAGGTCGGGCCTGAAAGCGCGGGGGCCCATCCTGGACCTGCGTGTTACAAAAAGGGCGGCCCGCTAACTGTAACGGACGCCAATCTCGCACTGGGCCGTCTGCTGCCCGAATACTTTCCCAAAATTTTTGGGCCTAAGGAAAACGAGCCGCTCGATGTATCCCGTACGTTGAGTTTGTTCACAGCGCTTACCTACGAGGTGATTTCCTTTACATTACAGAAAAGTGTCTTTACAAAGAATATCTGCATACTAAATCTCTTTGTGAAAGAATCAACTTTTCCAAACTCGGGAAAAAATGTTATTGTACTACTACGATCTGATAAAATGCCTGTATATGTCGTAGATCAATGAATTTCTCAAAAAAGACGAAGCTATGTCGATTGATGAAGTGGCAATGGGATTTGTCAGGGTCGCGAATGAGACCATGTGCCGACCGATTCGTGCTCTGACTCAAGTACAGTTAAATCGAGCTAATTTTTTATTCATGTAGCAACGCACCGTGATTGTTCTTAAACTATATTCAGTTTTCTTTCTGAGATAGGCAAAGGGTTACGATACTTCGCGTCACGTTCTGGCTTGTTTCGGCGGTGCTGGAGGACAGCATGCCTGTGCAATAGCTCGATCCTTGGGCATAAGCACGGTTTTTGTTCAAAAGTACGCCGGTATCTTGTCGGCTTATGGAATGGCATTGGCAGACGTTGTTGAGGAAGCACAAGAGCCAAGCGTCGAAACTTACAATCACGGTACATATATAATGGAATCAAGGGTGTCCGCAGGATTTTACCTGGAAGGGGGCATGATCCAAATTTTTAGTACAAACTACCGCGAGGAGCAAATGTCCGAACGTTGTGTATCTGTGTTGTACTTTAACTCTCTTACATTTGACAAACATATTTATTTTTTTTAATGGGAAGTAAAAATGAGAGAGCAAATTCTAAATTTTTTTGTACTCGTCTGATTCCAGGGGGGGGCAAAAGGGGCATTTTTATTTATTATATAAACATATTTACTTTTAAAAGAAGTAATAAGAAGTAGAAATGAGAAAGCAAGTGCCCCATGAACGGACGGACGCCTATGAACGGAATTCTCTTTGATTATCTTCTTTCACATTGATATTCTTTTCGCATCTACAGATAGCTTCGACCGTTTGGACGATCGTTTGGACGCGATGGAAGCCAAAGTCAGAAGTGGACTTCGCGCACAAGGATTTGCTGATTCTCGAATAAAGACGGAATCGTTTCTACACTTACGTTACGAGGGCACCGATTGCGCTTTAATGTGCACCCCTGCAAAGCAGAATTCAGGGAACGTCGCCACCAGACACGGGGATTTTCTCGCTACTTTTCTAGAGAGGTAATAAGCGTTTACTCTGAAGAAATCTTTTCTTTAATTACTTATTTACAAACTTTTTCTTAATTATATTTAGGTATAAGACAGAATTTGGTTTTACAATACCAGATCGTAAAATCTTAGTTGATGATGTGAGAGTTCGAGGAACTGGGACAACTGAAATTCCTGAGGATCCCATATTACCTCCTTCACAAACTTTACCAGAAGCTGAAAAGGTTAGATAAAAAATGCAAATAATGTCTTAAATAAATATAAATAAAAATTAGTAATAAAAATTAAATGAATTATTTTTTTTTTATATTTTCTTCCTTACAAATCAAATTTTTAATTTTTTTAAATCTAATATTGAATCTTATTGTCAAAAAAGGATTTAGAAATTTTGAAAATATGAATTTTCCAGACCACTATGGTGTACTTCGAAGGTGGCTATCAGGAAACAGGCGTCTATCAGTTAAATTTGTTAGCTCCTGGAAATATTTTATGTGGTCCTGCCATTATCATGGATAGTTTAAGCACACTTTTAGTGGAGCCAAATTGTACTGCAGAAATCACTTGCCGCGGTGACGTAAAAATTACGATTGGACAAGGTCGCCGAACGAAAGTCACCACTGAACTCGATAGTATTCAACTTAGTATTTTTTCGCATCGTTTCATGAGTATTGCTGAACAAATGGGACGGTATGTACATCAAAGTAATTTTTACGCTTTAAATATAAATTAATTAAATATAAATATAAATTAAATATAAATAAAAATTGTTTTTTTTTAATGTTTCTAAAAATTACCTAATATTTGTGTTTTTTCATTTTGGACAGAATACTTCAAAGGACTTCGATTTCCACCAACATTAAAGAGCGATTGGACTTCTCGTGCGCGATTTTTGGCCCCGACGGTGGTCTTGTTTCAAACGCACCTCATATCCCGGTGCACCTGGGTGCCATGCAAGAAACTGTGCAATACCAGATGAAAGCATTCAATGGAAAATTCACGCCGGGAGACGTCATCCTCGCTAATCATCCGTTAGCTGGCGGTTCCCATCTCCCAGATTTGACGGTTATCACTCCAGTATTTTACAAGTTCGTACATATTCTCTGTATTCCCTATTTAAGAAGAAGAATTTTGGGAAACGTTACACTAATGCTATATAAGACACGATCAATGCTGTGACAAAAGAAAAGAATTGTTACTCTTTTATTTTATAATATTACATTTTACTTCTCGAATTTTTATGTATCATAGAGATGTTCCCACACCGGTATTCTTCGTGGCCAGTCGAGGTCATCATGCTGATATTGGTGGAATCACGCCGGGCTCCATGCCACCGCATTCAACGAGCTTGAGTCAGGTACGAGAATACGGTTTCTAAATAGATTTTGGGAGAGATTTGTACCTATATCAAACACAGATTATAAATGCAATGTTGCAGCAATATTGTAACATTTCAGAGCTGTATTGCAGAAATGTTACAATATTGCTATAACATTGCGGTTACAATTTGTGTTTGCTGGATACAATATAATATGATACATATAAATATTGCATTCTTTTATAGGAAGGTGCTGTCTTTAAAAGTTTTTTCCTAGTACAGAAGGGAATATTCCGAGAGAAGGAACTAACGGATGCTTTGATGGCGCCGGGCAAAATACCGGGAAGTTTGGGAACCAGGAATCTCTCGAACAACATCAGTGACCTCAAAGCTCAGATTGCAGCTAATCAAAAAGTAACGTTTAATTATTTATTCCAAATTAGTCGACTTACATAAGTTGAATATGCGTAAAATAAGTTTTATTTTTCTTTAAGGGTTTTCAACTAGTAAACGAGCTAATTGATATATACAGTCTCGAAGTAGTGCAAGCGTATATGGATTATATTCAACGCAATGCCGAAGTTGCCGTTCGAGAAATGTTGAAGTCGATAGGTATGAAAATTAAAATGCGAAGAGGAAAGGACACCGGTATCGAAGCCGTTGATTATCTCGATAACGGCAGTCCCATCAAGTTACATGTGGAGCTCGACATAAACAAGGGCGAAGCAGTTTTCGATTTTAGGTGACTTTTAATTGATATTCGACTTAATTGATATTGACGGTATTTATTTATGTTAATCATAATTTTGCTATCTAATACTAAATACATCAAAGATTGATCACTTCAATTTTATTCCTTTTTTCCATACACTTCTCACACAGTATTAATTGTAACATTTATATATAAATAATATTAATACATTTATATATAAACATTTATATATAAATAATATATATATATATATATATATATATAAATACATAAATAATAATTCTTAAAAGGTATAGCATCTTTCTACTTTCTCTACAATTGCTTCATGAAACATTCTGTGCTGTAGTAATTTCATATAACGTCCCATATAAATTGTAGTAATTTACAAGATGTTTCACGGCAATATCTAAATTCGCAGTGGAACGGGATATGAAATGTGGGGCAACTGCAACGCGCCGCGTGCCATAACTATGTCGGCGGTAATTTATTGTTTGAGGTGTATGGTCGGACGTGACATACCACTAAATCAAGTAATCAAATCAACGTTCTCTTGGATCTTTTTAAGAAAATCTAACAATAAAATTTGGATTGTGTGATTTAATTCCGTTTCTCCGTAGGGTTGTTTGAAGCCTGTGAAAATAATTATCCCCGAGGGATCGTTGCTCGATCCTTCAGAGGATGCAGCGGTAGTGGGCGGCAACGTCTTGACATCTCAGCGTATTGTCGACGTAATCTTTGCAGCTTTTGAAATTTGCGCAGCCTCGCAGGGTTGTATGAACAACGTAACCCTCGGCACTGAGGAATGGGGTTACTACGAGACAGTTGCCGGTGGTAGTGGAGCAGTAAGAAAGAGATTATAAGCCTCAGATGATATATTTGAGTTTTAAAATAAGTTAACTAATAAATAATTTAAATAATTGATTAAGAAAATAACGAGTTATATAAAACATAATTAATTGACAAAGAAGTCTTCTAATTTTATAACATTTAAAAATTTTAAATATTATAAAATTAAAAGACAAAGATTATTATTATTTTCTTTCTATATTACAAAAGTTAACGTAAGATAAAAAAAAGATATGACATCTGCTATTATATTTTAATTCTTTATATATCTATAGTAGATATTTCTTCAGCAAACCTATTTGTGTTCATCAGGGACCAACATGGCACGGCAGAAGTGCCGTTCACACTCATATGACCAACACGAGAATCACAGATCCAGAAATACTCGAGCTTCGCTATCCAATTATACTTAACCGCTTCTCCATTCGATCCGGAAGTGGTGGTAATGGAGCGTATATTGGTGGCGATGGTGCTGTGCGTGAAATGATATTTAGGTGCTTAAACGTCTGTTAAATCGTAAATTTCTATGCGTATTATTGGCCTATTTGTACATAAATTTTTTTTCTGTAAAGATAAAAATTATATTTAGAGAAAATAACTATTGGCTTTATAAACAAAAGTATTTCTTACCGACAATTATTTCTTATTACAATATCTTCATAATATAATTTTTAAGTATAAGAAGAAAAATGTATACAAATAGCCATGATATGCATAAAAATGTGCGATTTTAAACTTTTTAAAATATTTGTTCGCAGAGCTCCGATGACCTTATCAGTATTAACCGAGCGGAGAGTGTATCACCCACCTGGACAAAATGATGGCGAGGATGGAGCATGTGGCTTAAATATTTTGGTGCGGGCTGATGGCAGACGGATCAATTTAGGCCCGAAGACTGCCGTTCCAGTTTATACAGGGGTAAGCAATTTTAAATGACATCTTTTGCAAAAATATAGTTAATATATCGTGTAAGATTTTTATTAAAAAAAAGCTATATGCTCGAAGGTATTATAATAAATTGTAACAATTTATTATTTTACCATAAATACAATATGTCTGTCAATTTTATATACTCTAAAGTCTGAAAAATGTTAATTATAATACATATTGGAGGGGATAAATTTTATATTTCAATAAAAAAGAGATAGTAAATCAAATCTTTTACCTTGATTAATTACGAACTGTAGAAACTTTACATAATAAAGCGATGCTTTATTTTTGTATAATTTTTTTTTATGAATTAACAAATGATGAATTGATTCATATTTATCTTTTTTGGAGAGGGTAATAAAATTTAAAGGCGCGCAATAAAATCTAAAAGATAGATAGAGGAGTGGCGAAGAAATTTTTTTATGGTTTATGTCAGCTCGTAAAGCTGTATCCCGGTAAAATAAGATCTGTTGTGTGCCACACCACAGTGTTCATAACCGCGCAGCAAGAGGTCAAGTAATTTCTTTCGCAATTGTATGAGTATTACTAGATTATAATCGCGTTTTAAGTAGTCTTCTTTAAAAAGACTTATAAAAATTTTTGAAAACGAAAAAATTTCTACATGTCATTCCAGATCGCAAAACAGACGCAAAAATAAAGAATATTTATTTAAAACTGTTTAATTGTATGAATCCGATGTAATCTGAGAGATTTATAGAGTTTTGAAAATTTGTTCAATATTATATTTACTCAATATTATTAAAATTATAAAAAATTTATTCAAAAATAGATACGTCAACAATATATAATAATTTTTTAATATTTTAGAAATATTTAACAACACAATTATATTATAATATAATATTTGACATTTTACTCGTGTTTTTTACGTATCTATCATAAATTGTAGCCTATAAATGCTAGCAAAATACCACAAATGATTTTTTAAGCTAAATCTTTATAAACTTTTCTTTTGCTTTATTAAAAGAAGTGAGGTTTTATACATTTGAAGAAGATACTTTCTGGTATTCATAATGTTTGTTTTCCCAAGCGAGATAAAAAAATGTGAGACGGGTTAAGTAAAGATATGAAAAAGAAAAAAAAGTAATAAAAAAGAAAAGAGCGATAGAAACTACGCGACTATGCATATCAACCAACACTGGGCTTTGCAAAATTTCTTTTCGCATTTATCGGAGCACGAGAGCCAACGGCGGATGTGCATCCACGTTTTCGAATATTTCAGTAGCAGTTAGCGCCGTCAAGAGGCTAGCGATTACTACACAGGTGTACACCGGTATTACTATACAGATGTATGCACCGGTATTTGCCAACATCTTTGGCCTTTTTGTTAGTGTATACTGTATGTTTCATGTTAGAATTCACTCGTCGGGCTCTTCATTTAATCTTTTTTGCAACAAATTAAAAATCAGCGAGAAAAATTTTATCTTTTATTGTATGTTAAACGATAAATGACGATGACTTTTTAATTAGTGTCTTTATCAGATATCCGTGTTAATCGAGAGATATCCGTGTGATGGTTTATACACTTCATGAAAATGGAATGAACAGATATTCCGTGATAAATAAAAAATATTTAAAATATGTATGTATTTAACAATTTGTATGTAGATATATTAAAATATTTGTTTTATATTAAAATTATCATAATAATATACTCTCTCTCTCTCTCTAATATTATACTAGTATAATATTATCTACTTGTCAAAAAATTGTGTGTCATTTGAATTAAAATTGTAACGTAACAATTAATTTATGTTATTAAACACTGTTAATATAAAGATTTATATAATTATTCTATCTTTTAAACGATGAGTTTGTTTTATAATTAAGCAGTAAATAGTAAAATAATAAATGTATATATACATATATATTTAACTTTGATATTTCATTATACACATAATTTTTGAAAACTCTCTATATATGCAAATATGATTGACGTGTTTTGTTACCGCACCATGTGATTTGTGCTATAAATCTCGATTAATATGCGATCTGATTTTATGGCAAGAACGAACACAATTTTCCAAAAATTTTGATGACGTTATTTTGCGGCACGTTATTGCTTCGAAGTTTTCGATGGGTATAGTTTGCAGTGGTTTGGTCAAAAGTTGAGATGTGTGCACAGCCGCATGCACGTGCAAAAACCCGTAGTAGTAACCTGTAGCGTAAGCGATCCTTGTAGCTATCTCTTCTCACTGTATTTAATAATCGTAAACCCGTAATTTAATGATAATAATTTCAACAGTCAGCGGTGGTCTGAAATATAATATAAACCTTGATATTCTTTAGCATATTAAATAACAAACAAAGTATATTTTTATTTATTGTAATAATTTAATATACATAACGACGATACGAATTACGGAAAGACAAAGAGCAACAATCATTATTTATACATTTTATATATTTTATCTACGTATTTTATCGGAAACGTAAAATTATAAGAATAGAATTATCAAATAAAATTATAACATTATGCATATTACTGTGTGTGCTGGTTTAAAGAACAAAACAACATTACATTAACTCTACATAATACTACATGAGATGTAAGCTACATCTCAACCTAAAAAATTTAATAAATATACAGAATAAAACTATTTTTATCGTTTAAATGCCGTACAAATTGTTTCACAATTAAAGAAAAATCTTTGCACATATTTTTATCTTTAAGATTGTATAAAATATTATTAACTTTTACTTTTAAATGTAAATTATCAGAGAGATAGAGAGATAGAGAGATAGAGAGATAGAGAGATAGAGAGATAGAGAGATAGAGAGATAGAGATAGAGAATAATAAAAATTGAGATATAATGTTAAAGCACTTCATACGAATAATTAGGTTAAAAAATCGCGCGAGTAAAGTAGGATTAAAAGAAAAATACATAATCTTCTAGAACATAAATTACTTTTCAGCTCTTGGTGTTCACCAATATGATATTTTCATCATCTTAATAACATGCAATTATTGTTATTACGAAAGTTTAGATAACAATTTCTCATTAAGTTTCCACGGTTTCTTCACAGGATAAGTTCATTATGGAAACTCCAGGTGGTGGTGGTTACGGTGCCGCTTACGAAGACAAGGGAGCTGAGAAATCTTTGAGAACTTACAATTCGCAGCATCTAACAACAAGCTCTACACCAAAGTACAAAGATTCAAAATCTAACAGAAGTCAAAATATTTTTGCAGAACGCGGAAGTGTTTTTGAGTATCGTATGGCCCAGGAATCCGTTTAGGAAAACTAATTATTACCAAATAATTATTGCCATGAGCGCGATGAATTGTAGAGTAGAAGCTACCTCGAAAGAAATGAAACTGGGTCGCAATAATGCACTCACTCATTACAATGCATATTATAATTATTATTATGATACATTAATAATGTTTATTTTATTATTATGGATTTTTGAGCACACGTGTGCATATTGTTATGTATTTTTAAACATATGTTTATTTTAATAAAGAAGTTCTCAAATTCTATTTTTGTACGTGCCGTTATCTTTCTAAGCTTTTCAATATTTCTCTTGCAATCCCCGACCCCTATTTTAGTTTTTGCCATTTCAATTGGTACCGTCATTTCCAAGTCGATTGATTTGTATTCTCGAGGAATCGTCAATTCCCAGAGGAATCAAATTTCTCTTTGCTATGGTTAATTTCCTCGATTTACCAGTCCGTTCGATTTGCGGCAGGTGCAAGATGGCCGACGTTTCATTTCCGGCAGGAGTAATTATTGACCGAAATGTCATCGTACTGACCTACATAGCAGTGGAATTATGATTGCATTTCCATAAAACGTTGTCCAAGATATTCTAACAATTTGCTTACGTAAGATTTTCCCTTCGTATAAAGTTTTTACGTTAAATATGATAATAAAAATATGCGAAATACGTGAAATATATTTGTATTGCACAATAAAAAATCGTTTATTCATTAAAAAAAAAATAAATAAGTACAAATATTAAATTTTAGCAAACAAAAACATTTAAAGTGTTTGATACAATTTTCATTTGAATGGATTTGTTTTGCAGCTATATTATTTTATTATTTCATTAATTGCATGTGTGCGCTTTACATTGGCGCGCACGGCATAACACAATACTCAATTCAAAAATTTAATAATTGTATTAAATATGTGCAATACATGTTTAAAGTAAGGTGCATTGTTATTAAAACTTTTCAGCCTTCGGCAAAAATCAATAAAAATAAAACAATATATTAATTTTAATCTTTACAAGAATTTTAATTAAACTTTTGTATAAAATAATTATATGACGAAATTTACATATAATTGAAAATGGTCTCTTTTTTTATGAGTTAAAGTTTCTTATATTTATTTATCTTTTATTTTTATTAATTCTTGTTTTTATAAGTATAAAATAGAAAAAGAATCAAAGCTTAAATGTTGGTATTTTAGTGACTTAAATAGTTTTATCTGCAATTTATCTAACATGGAGCGTTTGATAAACATTGATAATATATTAACGAGAAAAATCTCGCTTTTTAAGAAAGTGAATTTTCTTGTTTGTTGAATGTTTGTAGAAATTGATGTCGCTGTTGCTGCTTTGAGATATAAAAGTTACAACTGTTTAATGCTTTCCAATTCCAACTCGAGAGTCAATCCTTATTTTACTGATGTGATGAAAAATTTTCCTTACAAACTTTTCATTTCGTTTTTCTTTCATGTGTGATCTTTATGCTTTCTCAAACTTATAATTGAGATGTTTGGCCGCAAAAAAGCATTTAATTTTATCATTTTATTTGCAAAAAATTATATTATGGCTCTTATCCATGTGAGTATAAAATTTATATTGTTTTTAGGATGTTTATTAAAATTTTATGAGTAGATATACTTATAATCTCAATTTAAAGGTTTTCGTTATTATTGTAATAACATTAAATATTTCGAGAAATAGTGAAAATGTTGGTTTAATTAGATTTATGCCATAATCTCTATTCGTATTATGGAGTTATAAATACATGTTACAAAATTGATAAATATAAAGAGCGTGTTACATTTAAATTATTTTTAATTCAGCAGCATTCAGGCGAATGATACTTTTTGCAGTTTATTTGCGTCCCAAATTTTCCTCGACACGACGAGATCATGCCGAATGAAACTGAAAGGACGATCGGAGGAATACCTTCCTCGATCAGAGTCTTTTTTTTCATGATTATGTACACTCGCTCACTAAAAGGTTGCGACACTTTTTTTTTATAGGTTTCTAATTTATATTTAATATACGTAATATGTGCTTTTTCGATAACTAATATTTTGCAAATGCAAACCACGATGTACTATCTTTAGTCTAGAGGCAGTATAACACCAATCGTGGTCCGCATTTGCAAAATATTAGTGCGTTTTGAAACCTATAAAAAAGAAAGTGTCGCAACCTTTTAGTGAGCGAGTATACATATATCATAGTGGCCACGATTACTCCCGCTATCAAATGAAGGCGAGCCGGAACGCTAAGATAGTGTCGCTCGTAAAAAAAAAGGGGCGAGACCTGTGTGTCCGGGACGGGTGCCGCTGTCGATATTTCACAACGGGATGAAAATCGAAGTAGATACTTCGGGGAGAGACAGAGTACGTAGAAAAATTTCCGAACAAGTTTTTACGGTGTATGAGATTCTTATGAGGACCACGCTGCCGCGGAATCGGAGTTATTCTCGGGAGGAGTCTCATCTCGTCGAGATTTCGCAATTTGAAACTCTTACAGCACATCGCGTTCTTTATGGATGCAAGAGTTCCTTCTTGACTTCAATCCGCGCAGTGGATTGGGATAATGTTTTCTTCTCCACTCCGTGCTGTTCGACGATCGTAAGAAGCTATAATCTGGATGCCGTACTATTGGAACGCGATTTTTACCATGCAGTTTTATCACTTCTGCAGAGATTACGATGCGTGAAGTTTGGATACTATGAATACAGCCATAACGACAGAATATAAATGTCTTATGTTAAAGGAATTACGCATCACTTAAAATGTCTAAGCATTGCAAAAAATATTCAAGCTTCCATTTATGCGAATAACTTAATATCAATTAAGAGTTAATTAAAAGTTTGATGAAATTTATGTGCAACCAATGTTTCTAGGATTAAAAGAAATAATTTTGTTTTATCATATAAATTGCTGCAAATTTAAATGTTGTATAGTCCAAAATTGTGGATACAATTTATCTGATTTGCAAGAAAAATTGTGTAACTTCGTAATTGTATGTAATATAAATACAAATAAATTACAATTTATGACATAATTGTCATAATTTTAGGAATTTGTATTTACATTTATATACTTAAGGAACATACAGTTTAATTTTATACATTGTGGATATTTTGCTATGTGTCTAATTACGCTGCAACGTAGTCGGACGTAAAATATTGGAAAGTTTCGTCACGTAGAGCGTTACGTAGAGACGTCGCAACTATGCAACTCATCAGAGCGCATTGAGCACGACACCGGACGCAGAGCGGAAGTGTTTTCTCTGTTTAAAACGGTCCTGACGGTTGGGCATTACGCTTTGGACATTCAGAAAATTACATGCGCTCACGCGGTTTGAAAAATATATGAATTACATGCTGGAAGTATAATGAAAAAGCAGCGTATAAAAAGGTAATATATACCCGATGAATGCGTGAATGCGCGACGACTCGCGCAAATAATCATCGGCTCATTCGCGATTTCTATGCAGCGGATACACACAAGCAGAAATTAATTCATCCAGTGTTCTATGCGACGGCCAGTCTACAGCGCAACCGCAAATTATTAATTCAATGACTAGCAGAGTATTCGCTTAGCATTAAAATATTTATTTGCTATATTTAAATAATATAAGGGAAGGGGGGAGGCAAATAGTGACAGGGGGTAAATAGTGTCACTTTAAATTTCTCCTCTTTCTCGTGTCTATTTTACCACTACTCGTTAATAGAAGGACAGTTCTCAAGCATCTAATCATCTTCTGAAAAAGCCGTAAAAAACAAAAGCCAAATGTAGCTATAAACGGAGAAGTTTAAAAATGTTGCATACGTGAAATAAGGTAAAACCTGAATCTTTTTTTGATATTTGAAGTTATATTTTCTTAATTGCTGAATCGTTAAATGAGATCTAACCTATTCTATGTCATACGGTATCTTTTTCCTTTATTTTGATATAATT